>NC_081564.1:3281132-3446319 GCF_022355385.1 Mustela nigripes
TTAGAAGCTCCAGGACGCCCTGTCCGCCTTCAAGTTTTCTCACTTTATATCTCCTTAAAGGGTTTTTTGAAGTAAATCAAGAGCAGTCTTACTGTTATACTGACTAAAATTACCCAAACTTTCAACATTGTAAGAAAGACTAGATTTACCGAAGGCGATTGCATGGTCAAAGTAGATCATGTAAGCTCTGGACAGTCATTTACCGATTTTTCAGATTCTCAGAAATTCATCATTCCAACTTTATTTTGGACCACAACACAGTTAACTTATGTACACGTTTCACAGAGCAGAGAGACTTTGCTTTCTATAGAAAGTGCTCCCTTGAAGTCACATGTCCCCAAATTTCTAGCTCGCTGTGATGTGCGAAGTTCAGCCTAGAGCCCCAGGAGTGGCCTCCAGTAGCTCTCACCTTGGAGTGCTAGGGAGGCAGGAAGGAACATACTCGTGGAGTTCTTAAATCCCAAGAGCTCCGGGACAGCCAGCCAGCGCTCTTACAGACAAATACACGAGGCACAAGTCCGTCATCATGAAGGATGGAGAACGATTAGCAGAGACAAAGTGGGACAGAGGCTGATCATGAGTGTAGGGAGTGTGGCTGGACGGAGGTGGCTTCTCTGCAGATTAGTCGCACCTCTGGGCGGGGGGAGGCAGGGTGCTGTTCATTAAGAGCCAGGTGCGGGACACACCTCTCTGAGCAGGTGGGACCTAAGGTGACAGGAAGAGACCCAGCCACTCTGGTATGTGAAGCAGCCCCACTTCCCCTAGAGTCTTGGAAGTCGGGTTTCAGCTTCACCATCAGGAGTTTGGTCCATCCTGAGGGCCAAGTTCATTCTGAGACCTAGAGCACGTGGCTGGGTTCCCAGCCCATTCCCATTAGTGCTTTCCTCCATTTCTACGGTCAGTGAGGTTCAAGGCTTTCAGCAACGGCTCTTCAGTTACAACACCCCCCCCCCAAAATGGCCAGGAAAGCGCATCAGGTTTGCCAGGTCCTGTGGCCCCATCAAGAAGCTCCTGTTTGCAAGGTTCAGTGTAGGAATCCAGAACAGGCACCTGGCAAGGCTTTGGTACAGGTCACTTGGGGTGAGCCCCCCAAGACGGAGGTCCAAACTGCTCATCTGGTGCTGCAGAACAGGGTTCTCCATGCCTTGTCTGGTCCTGACTCCTCCCTTTCCCTCCCAGAGAAGAGGTCCTCCTCCCAGCTCACAAAGTCAATGTCTACTGAGTACTTTCCATTTGCCAAGCACGTGACTGAACCCTTACCTCATAACACAACTATCCCCTGAAGCAGGCAGGAAGCTTGGAGGTCAAGTCACTTGCCCAGCGTCCCAAGCAAACCAGGAGGTTGTGCCGGTGGCAACCCAGGGCTGACTGAATTCCAAATCCCGATTTCCTCAATGCCTCTAAGACATCCTACCCTGAGGCTAGACCACCCGTCTCCACCACCATGTTCCATCTCTGGGACTTGAAGATCAGTAGATTTACCTACAAAGTCAGCATCTGGCCAAGCTCCTGCCCATCTCCTGAGTTCCAAGATGCTGAACGAGCACATGCTATTTCCACCCCTCAAAACCCTTCAGTCACGAGATTCAGCACAACCCACCTCTGTCCAGAGCCACCACATGTTAACATTTACAGTGGGCGTGTCCTTCCCCAGGCGCCCAGGGACAAAAGGAGAATGACTCAGTACCTGCCTTCAGAGAGCCAGCAGATGTCTCCCAAAGGGACAGACCCGATGCCCTCGTCTACCAGCCACCCGTCAGGACAGCGTCAGTGGGAGATGAGGCAGGAGCACAGGAGCAGAGACAGGACTCCAGCATTGAGGACGGATTTGCACAGAAGCCAACACCAAGGGCGTTTCTAAGAATGCAGACGTGATGCCCACCTAAATACCTCCCACATACCGAGTGCTTCCCGGACCCCTCCCAACACTGCATCAACTCACCCGCACAGCAGCACTGTGACTGTGCCCCATGATCCCCCTTCGTCTGAGGAGTAGCTCAGCCTGGGAAGGATTCAGGAACCCTGATTACCTGGCCAGCATGGTGAGCTTGGATTCCACACTGGGCAGTGGATCCCAGAGCGCTGGGATAGTGTGGAACTATCAGCCCAGAAACAGGCTCGTGAGTCTCCAGACCATTAAGAAAATCACAGTCCTGGGAGGTTCTGCAAAAGGGGGCACAGGGCAGATTGGGGGGGGCATAGGGTACATGGTGGACCATATGGGCTGGTTTGTGGGTAAATGAGTCCTAATGCTTGACCAGCAGCCCCAGGAGCAGATCTCACCATTGAACCTCACTCTGGTCCAGTAATGGGCCAACATTGCCACAGGGAGCAGAGATGAAACGGTCTTTTAGAGAACTGTCCTATCCCGGAGATACTAAGGGTGAGGGAGGAGGAGATGGTGGAAGCGAGAACCATGTTCCATGGCCAGTTGGGTGTGTGGTCCACCAAGACACACTGGCTCGTTTTCAGTGTGGGAGCCTAGAGGAGTTGGTGACCACAGATCCTGTACGTGGTGTGAAGGTTAAGCTCCATCTCCATCAGGAGAAGACAAGAGAGGACCAGGAAGGTTCGGTTGGTCTTAAAGGAAAACGTGAAGCCCCGGAGAGTGGTTTCCTCCTGAATAAAGTCTGTGCAGAGAAACCCAGCCGAGAGGGGCCCACCATCCGCAGGCCCCGAGACCTGGGGCATACACAGTGGTCCTCCAATGTTACCATACGACTCCCTCATGCTTCAGGCCTGGGCTCGTGCTCCAGTTTCATCAAGGCCAGTGACATGCTCCGTGCCCCAAGTGGCTTCACTGATCACAAAGGCTCCCTTCTCCTCTCAGCTCGTGGCTCCAAGAGTCTCTGACCTCAGCAGGGGCACATTAGAGAGGGTAGAGCTAAGTCAGCGTCTTCCTGCCCAATGTCCACCTCAGATGCCATACTTCGGCATGTTCTGGGTCCCAGACAAGGTCACGGAGCTGCCAGGCTGCCCTTCCCAGACCTGTACCTCCCCCCACCAGGGCACCGGGGCCCACCTGCTCCCCACCTGCTACTCCTGGCCTAGGGGAGGGAAGGACTGTCCACAACGCAAGCCCCGGGTGCTTCATGCTCTCCCCGAGCCCCTCAAGCCTTCTCCACCAAGGTCCTAGTTCAAGGACGACTTACAGTGTCTCTCCACGGGTCAACCCTTTCCTTCTGAGAGTCTGACCAGTACACGTTGGTCTGGTTGGCTTCCATCTATTCCAGGCCCAGTGTTGATGCCATGAACCTCTCCCTGGGCCTGGAGGTTTGCCTCTACGGAACGGTCTTTTCTCAAATACCATTTCCCTTTAGCATCTCAGGAGGGGATCACACGCTGGGGTAAGGAGCACCCTTCCCCCAACAAGAAGACCAGAACCTCTGGTGGGGACCCATCCGCGCACCATCCCAAGGGTCCCTGAGCTAAAACACATGTGTCTTTCAATGGGTGAAAACCGACCATAGATGCCGGGAAGAGTTGGTTGGGGACAGATTCCCGACGCCGTGCGGTTAGACACGTCCGTGCAGCTGTAGGGCCCCTGTGGAGGACCCCCCCAGAAGTGTCTGAGGAAGGAGCCCCTGCTGCGTTGGTCTGGGGAACCTGTGGGGTCTGCTCGGGCTGCGCAGGAAGCTGCTGGAACAAATGGGAAGATGCCGAGGACCACCCCCTCCCGCAGCTCCCAGGAGCACGTCTCCACCTGTGCGATGATCGTGGGTCTGAGAGAGGCAAAGGCAGTTTCGGGGAAGCAGCAGGAGAGCCCAGGCTGGCAGCAGTGTCCCCGTGGGCTGCCATTGCCAGGGACCACGTCATTCAGGTGCCGAATTCAGCCTGGCTGCGGGCTGCCACGAGAAAATTAATCTGACATCATGCGGAGTCTTTTTTGGGAGACTGTGTTGCAAATGTGGATCACGGCGCCAGCTCCCGTCACTGTACGACGCTGCCCTGGTCATTTGCTTGCTCTTCACCTGCCAGCCTCTCTCAGTCACCCTGCACTGCCTTTCAGGTAAGGCTGAGAAGCTGCACGGCCCACGGGCCCCTAGAGCTGGTCCCCGTGGTTCCCAGATCTGCTCCTCCACTGCATATCCCTGTGTCCCCTGTGGCCGGGTAGGTAGGGACCACGTGGCCTCTGGCCTGTGCAGCAGGACTGGCAGAGATGCTACAGCTGGGGGTGAGGTCCTCCCGTTTAAGGCCCCTGGGGCACGTTTCCTCCTCGGCAGTGACCGGTCCGCGGGGGAAGATGGACACACAGACACAAGCTGACGTAGGGAACATGGCGAAGTCCTACGTTCACTACAATTTTCCTACCATTGTGTACAACAGCAGCTTAAAATCAACATTGAGTTATTTGAAAATAAAGGTTCTACTTTCCCCCACCATTGATCGACGTGCTGTTTCACTCCCCCTACAGAGGGATTCTAGGACCTGCCTGAAGATACGGTCTTCCCCATCTCGTTACACAGCCTCCAACTAAGGCCTGACTCGGGCAGCCGAGAGGGTACAGCAAGTCCAGTCCAGTCTGTGGCCCCAGAGCCCTAAGCGTCCCTGCATCCTTCTTGTGGCAGACAAAGGCCGTTTCTGTTGTGTGTTTGCTTCAGCCCCAGCTTACTCAGGCGCAGTCTGCAGCCTGACAGTGTGGCTGGACGCGGCTCCTGAGGCGTGTGCGCGATGTACGGGGAGAACGCGGTCTCCGCACTCCGGACCCACGGTGTCCCTTAGCCCTCGAGACCCTGCAAGGTGCACAGCAAAGCTCCTTCCGTGGACACTGGGAAGTTTTCCTGCCCTGGGAGTCCATGGACGGACAAGGTGCCGAGGCTGTGGTTCTATGTATGGAAGGAACAGAGGCGTTCGTCGTCTTGATGGTAGCGTGGCAGGTAGGAGGCGGGAGGAGGTCCCGTGCCGATGGAAAGGAGGAAGCCGCTGGGACGCCGGACTTTCTGGAACTCCAGTCACTGACGGGACTTGACAGAACACGTACAGAGAACAGAGGGAGCATTCCGGAGACCGTCTTCCGGTGGACCTGGCGGAGCTGGAGGGGAGCAGGGAGTGGGGAGATTCTCCTTCACAGAGGAGCACCGTGAGCTTCGGCTGACAAGTGCAGAAATACACGTGTGATGCGGTCAGAGCGTCCTGGGGGAACGCAGCCGCCGGGTCCACGTCCTCCACACTTACGCCGATGCTTCAGAAGTGTGGGTAGAGGCACGGGCGGGGCAGGGGCTTCTCCATTTCATCACACGCTTCTCTGAGCGACTTTACTAGCCCCAGATGCAAGGAATACAACAGGACAAATACGGATCCGTGTGACACCAAAGGCCCACTCAACTTGAAAGGAGTAAATGTCTTTGGACGCAGGAAGCGTGTTCACATCCCCGAAGCAGGAAATACTAGGAATTGTTGACATGTCACCTTAAGGCCAGTAACGATCCTCTGAGAAAGTATACCACTGTATGTTCCTTCAGATACCACAGAATTCAGTGTCCTTGTAGCAGCTGTAAAGATCCGTGCACCCAATACAGACCCTTCAGTATAAAGCAAATATTAAGGGACATAAAGGGAGAAATGGACCATAATAGTAGGGGAACTGAGCACCTCACAAACGTCGATGGATAGTCCATTTATGCAAGAAAGCAATAATGAAACAGTGCCTTTGAATAACCCATTAGACCAAATGGACTTAACAGATGTATACAGAACACTCCATCCAAAACCAGAGGACACATTTCAAGTGCATGGGGAACATTTTCCAGGAGAGATCACATTGGGCCACAATTCAAGGCTCAATAAATTGAAGACAGAAGCCGTATCAAGCACTTTTCCCACCACAATGGTATGAAACTAGAAATTACGATTGTAAAAATCAAACACATGGAGGCGAACCATGCTGCTAAACTAATGGACTCGAGAAATCAAAAAGGAAATATATAGAAACGTAATATGAAAGATACAAAGGAAAATGAAAATAATGATCCAAAATCTGACCCGGTGAAAGCTGTTCTGAGAAAGGAATCAAGTGCAGTGCAGGCCTATCTCAAGAAATAAAAATCTCAAGGAATCTAATGTTGTACCTACAGGAATTAGAAAAACCAAAGCACAAAGCTAAAAGGAAACAAAGACCGAAGCAGAAATGATAGAGACTAAAAATAGACAAGACTAATGAAACCGGGGTGCCTGGGTGGCTCAGTGAGTTAAAGCCTCTGCCTTCGGCTCAGGTCATGATCCCAGGGTCCTGGGATCGAGCCCCACATCGGGCTCTCTGCTCAGCAGGGAGCCTGCTTCCCCCTCTCTCTCTGCCTGCTTCTCTGCCTGTCATTTCTGTCAAATAAATAAATAAAAACTTTTTAAAAAATCAATGAAACCAAGAGCTGGTTCTTTGGAAAGATACAATTGATAAACCTTTAACCAGTCGTTCAAGAGAACGCCCCCAAAATTAGAACTGACACCAAAGAAGTAAAAAGATTATGAGACATTATGATAATTTATACAAGAAACTGGACAACCTAGAGGAAATGAATCAATTCCCAAGAAAGTATGTTCCAAAACGGAATCAGGCAGAAATAGAAAATCTGAACAGGCCAATCTCATACAAGTAACAAATTTGATTTAGTATTTTAAAAACTGTTCAACAGAAGTCCAAAACCAGAGACCAGATATATTTACAAAAGAATTACACCAAACATTTAAGGAGAGGTTTTACATATTCCAAGTAACTGAAGAGGAAAGAATGTTTTCAAATACATTCTATGAGGCCAGCATCACCCAGATTCCAAAACCAAAGACACGACAAAAGAAACCAACCAACAAGTAAACACAGGTCAACGTCCTTGATGAGCATAGATGCAGAAAACCACAAGCCAATGCTAACAAACATCATTTAGCGCCATATTAAAAGAATCATTCATGACCAAGTGGGATCTAGTCCAGGGATGAGAGGATGGATCAGTATTTGCAAGTCAACATAATACCCAGTAACAAAATGAAGGGTAAAAATTATCAGTATACACAGGAAAAGCATCTGTCGAAGGCAGACATTCATACAAACTTCAGCAAGATGAGTTTAATAGGAACATACTTAACATAATGAAGGTCGTGTGACAAACCCACAGATAATATCATACTCAATGGTGACACACCACACACACACACACACACACACACACACACACACACACGGTGTTCTCAGAAATCAGGAATAGGACAATGAAGTCCACTCTCCTCACTTTTCTTCAACATAGTGAAGTCCTAGCTACAGTCATCAGACAAGAAATAGAAGGCATCCAAATTGAAAAGTAAAACTTTCTATTTGCAGATGACATGATTCTATACATAGAAAACCCTGAGTACTCTACCAAAAAAAAAAAAAAAAGTATTGGAAATAGATAAATTCAATACAGTTACAAGCTATAAAATTTAGACAAAAATTAGTTGTTTCTTTTAAAGATTTTATTTATTTATTTGACAGAGCGAGATCACAAGCAGGCAGAGAGGCAGGCAGAGAGAGAGGGGGAAGCAGGCTCCCCACTGAGCAGAGAGCCCGATGCGGGGCTTGATCCCAGGACCCTGGGATCATGACCTGAGTCGAAATTAGAGGCTTTAACCCACTGAGGCACCCAGGCGCCCCCAGTTGTTTCTATACACTAATGAAATATAAGAAAACTTAAGTCCATTTACGATGAACCAAAATAAAATAAAATAAAATAAAAGACCTAGGAACAAGGGTGACCAACAAGAAGGTGAAAGACCTGTACACTGAACACTAGGAAACACCGAAGAAATTGAAAACAGCACATGGAAAGGATATTCCATGCACGTGGGCTGGAAGAATATGGTTTGAAAGTCCATTCCCAAGGCATCCTCATCAAAATAATAGTTTTTGTTTTTATGATTTGCAATATTAAAATTTGTAGGGAACAAGAAAAGATCCTAACTAACCAGAATAATGGTGAGAACAGCAGAGCTGAGTTCTAGCGATCCCAGTTTAAGGTACACTGCACAAAGCTCGAATCAAACAGTAGTGTGGAGCTCCAGAAACAGACACAGACCAATGGTACAGAGAATCCAGAAAAGATCCCACAGAGGAGGAAAGAATATGCAGTGGGAAAAAGACAGCCTGTTTGACAAATGGTGCCGGGAACACCGGACGGCTACATGTGACAGAATGAGACTGGAGGACGTTCCTACACCGTACGCAAAATTTAACTGGAAATAGATTCAACAGCTAAATCCATAAGACTGCTAGGAAATAGGCAATAAGCTCTCTAACACCAGCCGTACCATTTTTCTAGATGGGTCTCCTCAGACAAGAGAACCAAAAGCAAGAATGATCTATTGAGACATCGAAATTAAAAGCTTTTGCACAAAGGAAACGTTCAATGGAAAGATAACCTACTGAATGGAAGGAACTATTGTAAATGACATATCTGATAAGGGGTTATTGTTAAACACATAGAAAATATAGAACTCCCATAACACCAAAAAAAAAATATGTGATTAGAAAATGGGCAGAGATCATGAATATACATTTTTTCTAAAGATGACAGGCATATTGATGAACATGTGAAAAGGTACTCAACCTCACTGATCAGAGAAATGCAGATTAAAACCAGAATAATCAGTTTACACCAGGGAGAACAGCTAAGTTCAGAAAGACACATCTCTGGGAGCATGTGCAGAGAAAGGAATGTTTGCATGCAGTTGGTGGGAATATAACCTGGTGTAGCCACTGTGGCAAGCAGTGTGAAGATTTCTTTAAAAATTAAAAACATTTGCCCATAGAGTTGAGGGTCCATATCTGGGCTCTCTACTCTGTTCCACTGGTCTATGTGTCTGTTTTTATGCCAGTACCATGCAGTCTTGGTGATCACAGCTTTGTAGTAAAGCTGGAAATCAGGTAGCGTGATGTCCCCAGTTTTATTTTTGTTTTTCAACATTTCCTTAGCGATTCGAGGTCTCTTCTGGTTCCATAAAAATTTTTGGATTATTTGCTCCAGCTCTTTGAAGAATACTGGTGAATTTTGATCGGAATGGCATTAAAAGTATAGATTGCTCTAGGCAGTGTAGATTTTAACAATGTTTATTCTTCCGATCCAAGAGCATGGAATGGTCTTCCATCTTTTTGTGTCTTCTTCAATTTCTTCCATAAGTGTTCTGTAGTTCCTTGAGTACAGATCCTTTACCTCTTTGGTTAGGTTTATTCCCAGGTATCTTATGGTTCTTGGTGCTATAGTAAATGGAATCGATTCTCTAATTTCCCTTTCTGTATTTTCGTTGTTAATTTTCACTGTTAGTGTATAAGAAAGCCTATGATTTCTGTACATTGACTTTGTATCCCGCCACGTTGCTGAATTGCTGTATGAGTTCTAGTAGTTTGGGGGTGGAGTCTTTTGGGTTTTCCATATAAAGAATCATATCATCTGTGAAGAAAGAGAGTTTGACTTCTTCGACAAATAATCTTTGACAAAACAGCAAAAAATATACAGTGGAAAAAAGATGGTCTCTTCAATAAATGGTGCTGGGAAAATTGGGCAGCTCTATGTAGAAGAATGAAACTCAACCATACTCTTACACCATACACAAAGATAAACTCAAAATGGATAAAAGACCTCAACGTGAGACAGGAATCCATCAGAATCCTAGAGGAGAACATACACAGTAATCTCTTCGATATCAGACACAGCAACTTCTTTCAAGATATGTCTCCAAAGGCAAAGGAAATAAAAGTGAAAATAAACTTTTGGGACTTCATCAAAATCATTTTCCTTTGCACAGCAAAGGAAACAGTCAAGAAAACAAAGAGGCAACCCACGGAATGGGAGAAGATATTTGCAAATGACAGTACAGACAAAAGGTTGATATCCAGGATCTATAAAGAACTCCTGAAACTCAACACACACAAAACAGACAATCATATCAAAAAATGGGAAGATATGAACAGACATTTCTCCAATGAAGACATACAAATGGCTATCAGACACATGAAAAAGTGTTCATCATCACTTGCCCTCAGGGAGATTCAAATTAAAACCACATTGAGATATCACCCTATACCAGTTAGAATGGTTAAAATTAGCAAGACAGGAAAAAACATGTGCTGGAGGGGATGTGGAGAAAGGGGAACCCTCTTCCACTGTTGGTGGGAATGCCAGTTGGTGCAGCCACTTTGGAGAACAGTGTGGAGATTCCTCAAGAAATTAAAAATAGAACTTCCCTATGGCCCTGCCATTGCACTCCTGGGTATTTACCCCAAAGATACAGATGGAGTGAAAAGAAGGGCCATCTGTACCCCAATGTTCATAGCAGCAATAGCCACAGTCGCCAAACTGTGGAAAGAGCCAAGATGCCCTTCAACGGACGGATGGATAAGGCAGATGTGGTCCATATACACCATGGAGTATGATGCCTCCATCAGAAAGGATGAATACCCAACTTTTGTAGCAACATGGACGGGACTGGAAGAGATTATGCTGAGTGAAATAAGTCAAGCAGAGAGAGTCAATTATCATATGGTTTCACTTATTTGTGGAGCATAACAAATAGCATGGAGGACATGGGGAGTTAGAGAGGAGAAGGGACTTGGGGGAAATTGGAAGGGGAGGTGAACCATGAGAGACTATGGACTCTGAAAAACAATCAGAGTTTTGAAGGGGTGGGGGGTGAGAGGTTGGGGTACCAGGTGGTGGGTATTATAGAGGGCACAGATTGCATGGAGCACTGAGTGTGGTGAAAAAATAATGAATACTGTTATGCTGAAAATAAATAAAACATAAATTAAAAAAATTAAAAACAAACAGTGTATGATCCAGTAGTTTCACTATTGTGTATACACCCTCAAAAATAGAAACACCAGTTCAGAAAGATGTGTGCACCTGTGTGTTTACGCAGCATTTGACTGCCAAGACATGGGAGCAACTCTGCGTCCACGGGTAGACGAATGGGTCAACAGGGATATATACGTAATGGAATCTTCTCCAGCCATAAAGAAGAATGAGATCTTGACGCGTGCCACAGCATGGACGGACCTAGATGGTAAATATGCTGAGTGGAAGTGGTCCGAGAAAACCAGGGGACATTCATTGACACGGCATCTAAGGAACAGAAACAAGGACTTCTAGGGAAGATGGAGGCAGTAGATCCTGGGCTCAGCTCATTCCCAGGCATACACCGAGGTAACACCCACATCAGTGTAAATACCCCAGAAAATGACCTGGAAAATGGGAAATGAACTCCACAACTAAATGTAGACAAGCGGCCACGTGGAAGAGGGGAGGGAGGGTGGAGACACGGCTGGGAACTGAAAGGACTCACGGCCCTGTGGGCAGGAGGGATGCTGCGGGCACAGGGAGGGAGAGAAACAGACTCCCATGCCCTGGGGAGCCTGCACGGGGAAGACAAATCCTCAACATGGGGCTTTCAGAGGCAGAGCGGTAGAATCCCCTGAGTGCTTACAACCAGCAAGACTTCAAACCTGCATTTAAAAAAATCCGGGGTTCAGCTCTGGGAGAGCAGGAGGTCCCTGCCTTGCAGGAACCACACACCAGCCCCTGGAGATAGAGCTAAAGCAGCAGTTTGGAAGAAGCCTCAGGCACAGGGGAGGGAGGGTCTTTACTGATCCCAGAGCAGGTCCTAGAGGGACACCAGTTGCTGAGAACACCTCCAGGAATAAAGGAATTGGAAGAGACCTTTGTTCACTGGCCCCCAGCATTAACACAAGGTCACCTGCAGGTCCCCTACCTAACCTGCCCCTCCCCCATACTGTGCTTCCACAAATGCACCCGCCCCCACAGGGTGCAGTGCCCCCAGGCACTGCAGAGCCCCCTCCTGCTAGGGCCCTGAGGGTGCAGAGCTGGCTAGAGTCAATGCCCCCCTGCTCTACCTCATGCACTCTGCTTTGGGGGATCCACCCTCTCCAATAAGCTCTGGATCAGAGCCTTTCTAGAGCAGTGCCTCAGACCTGGCAGTCTGCACGCCATCTCTACAGCGGCCAGCACCACTTCCCAAGGACACCTGCTCGGGAATGAGGGAACGATAACCATGCCCCCTCAGAGGGAGGCCAGAGCAGTGGGCTGGGGGCAGACAACTGGGTCTGACTGCCGCTTCCGTGCACCAATCGAAGCTTCTCAGGAGACCACACAGGCAAAGTCCCCTCCAGGTTGGTGTTCCTGCCTCTGTGTCAAATGCCTGCTTGGACTCAACTGAGCCCCGAGGGGTCCCTGCAATGGCCTACTAACACCATGCGGACCAACCATTGCCCTGAACCAGCAACAGCCATAACAGACAACTGGACTGAAGAAAAAAGTGACCAGGGCACACAAGACACACATGGGAGATAGCCCTGGGGCACCAGGTTATGGTGAACTGGGATGTGGCATTATGGGACCTTTTCTTCCTAAGGCCATGCTTTCAAGAGCAGGTGGTAGAAGACATTCCAGACACAGACACACAGACACAACAACACACAGAGACACACATAAACACACACGCAGACAAACACACATAGACACATACAGAGACACACACAGACACAGAGACATAATACAGTAATACATAATATATAATACAGTAATAGGGGCCTTGAACAGCCACTCACATCAATGACAGATCACCCGAACAGAAAAACAAGCCAACAGGGACTATGATCCATTGGATCAGACAGATTTAACATATTCAGAACTTTCCATCCTAAAAAACATTCTTTTCAAGTGAATGCAGAACATTCTCCAGGGTAGATCACATATTAGGTCACAAAATAAGCCTCAACAAATTCTAAAAGATCAGTCACACCGTGAATCTTTTCTGGGAAAAAAAAAAAAAAATCTGGAAGGACCACAAATACATAGATATTAAGTAACATGCTGCAAAGCCACGAGTGGGTCAAAGGAGAAATGAAAGAGGAAATGAAAGACATGGAGGAAATGAAAGACATGGAGTCAAATAAGTAAAATAAAATAAAATATAAAATAAAATACATGGAGTCAAATAAAATAAGAGTAACGTAACATCCATGGAGTCAAATTTAAATGAGAACACAATGGTCCAAAATCTTTGGGTTGTAGCCAAAAACTATTCTAAAAGGAAAGTTTATAACAAGACCAGCCAACCTCAAGAAGCAAGAAAAATCTCAAATGAACAATATTTTACATTTAAAGGAGCTAGAGAAAGAACCCCAAGGTCATTGTTAGGAAATAAAGATTAGAGCAGAAATAAATAAAAACTAAAAAATAGGTCAATGACACCAGAATCCAGCTGTCTAAGAAGTTCAACAAATTGATAAACCTCTAGGCCAGACTCAAAAAAGGACGCAAAATCAGAAATGAAAGAAATAACACAAATACAAAGGATTGTAAGATTATGAAACATGTCAAGGAATTGAGCAACCTAGAAGAGAATAAATTCCTAGAAGCATAACTACCCAAAATTGCATCAGGAAGAAGTAAAGTTTGAACAGACCAATCTCCAGCAATGAAATTGAAACAGTAATTGGAAAAACTCCCAACAAACAAAAGCCCAGGACAGATGACTTCACAGGCGAATTCTACCAAACATTTGAAGAGTGAATATCTATTCTCAAACTATTTAAAAAAAATAGAGTACAGCAAACTTGCAAATTCGTTTTATGAGACCAGCATTACCTGGACATCAAAACCAGAGAAAGACACTGCAAAGAAAAAATTACAAGCCAATATCTCTGATGAACATAGAGCAAAAATCCTCAACAAAATATTACCAAACTGAATCCAATAGTACATTAAAAAAAAAAAAAAACTGTTCCCCACAATCACATGGGATTTATTCCCAGATGCAAGGGTGGTTTAATATCTACAAAATCCATGTGATACATCACATTAGTAAGAGAAAGGCTAAAAGCCATATGAACATTTCTATAGAGGCAGAAAAATCATTTGAAAGAGTATAACATCCATTCACAATAAAAATCTCTCAACATAGTTGGGAATAGGGAATATAGTGAAGTCCATATATGAAAAACCCACAGCTCGTATCCTACACAATGGTGAAAACAGCTTTTCCTTTAAGGTCAGACACAAGACAACGATGTCGGTTCTAACCACCGTTGTGCAACGTAATCCTGGAAGTCCGACCCACTGCAATCAGACAGGAAAACAAAGGCATCCAAATTGGTAAGCACAATGCTTATGCAGCTAATGGGATACTACATAGAAAACCCTAAAGACTCCACCTAAAAACTGCTAGAACTGACAGATGAATTCTGTAAGCACACAGGACTCCAGATCACCATACAGAAATCCATTGCTTATCTATACACTAACAATGCAGCAGAAAGACATTAAGAAATCAGTCCTACTTACAATTGTACCTAAACCAAAGACATATGTAGGAATAAGTAAACCACAGACTTTAAAGACCTGTACTCTAAAAACTGCAACACACCAACAAAAGAAATTGAAGACAATATAAATGGAAAGATATTCCATGTTCTGTGACTGGGAGACCATCTCAAATGGAACAGAAGAGAGCCAATAGAACAGAAGTAAGCCCACCCACCAACTGTATGGCCACCTTGAAGGGAGGAAAAAATATCCAAAGGAAGCAGGTCAAACATATGGTGTTGGGAAAACTGGACAACTACATGCAAAAGAATGGAACAGGAGCACTTTCTTACACCGCACACAAAAATAATCTCAAAATGGACGGAAGTTCTAAATGAGACCTAGAACCATAAAAATCCCCCAAGACTGCACAAGCAGCAATGTCTCCGATGTTGGCCGCAGCAGGGTTCTTCTAGATACGTCTTCTGAAGCCAGGAAATAAGAGCAAAAATAAAAATAGACACGAAACGTTATGAAATATGGACATGTAACCTGAAGTTCAATAACTATCCTACAGAAAACGTACCACCTCTGTATTTTCATTCAGATACCACAAAAGTTAGCGTCCTTATAACAATTGTAAACATCTATGCACCCAAGATAGAGCATCATGATGCAGAAAGTGAACACTGACCCCTCTGAAGGGAGACACTGACGTATCGAAAGGAGGGACACCACAGCACCCACTTACATGAACGGAGAGTTCATTTTGGCAGAAGATCAACAAGTCAAGATCTTCGACATGATACGAAATGAATTGAAGAGATAAACACAGAACATTCCACCCCCAACCAGAAGACATCTTATCAAGGACACATGGGACATTTTCTAGGACGGATCATGTCAGGCCACAAAACAAGTGTCAACACCGGAAGCCCAAAACCACTTCAAGTGTCTTTTGACACCATACACGGTATGAAACTGGAAGAAAATTGTAAACAAAACAAAACAAAAACAAAAAACAACCCCCTACACACAGAGGCTGAGCATACTGTTAAATCAATGGGTTGGAGAAATCAAAGAGAAAATACATGGGAATGAAATATGAAAGACACCAAGGAAAAGGAAAACAATGGTCTACACACCATCCTCTGGACACAGAGAAAGCTGGCCTAAGAGGGGCGTCAGCAGCAAAGCAGGCGAATCTCAAAAATCTCTAAGAATCCAATGTTACATCTATAGGAACTAGAAAAAAATGAACGAAACACAAAGCTAAAAGGAAATAAAGATCAGAACAGAAATGAGAGAGACTAAAAATGGGGAGTGGGGGGGATGAAACCCACAGCTGGTTCGTTGGAAAGATACAATTGATAAACCTTTAACCCGTCATTAAAAAGAACCCAAACAAAATCAAAAGAGCAGACACCAGAGAGATACCGAAGACTATGAGATGGTAACAGTTTATACAAACTGAACAGCCGAGAAGAAATGGGTCAATTCCTAGTAATGTGTCTTCCAAGATGGAATCAGGAAGAAACAAAATCAGAACAGACCAACCACAGGTATCAAAGTTAAACTGGTGTTTTATTTATTTATTTATTTATTTATTTTAATTTTAAAGTATTTTTTTCAAGATTTTATTTATTTATTTGACAGAGAGGGAGAGAGAGAGATCACAAGTAGGCACAGAAGCAGGCAGAGAGAGAGGTGGTGAGGCAGGCCCCACTGAACAGAGAGCCCAATGTGGGGCTCGATCCCAGCACCCTGAGATCATGACCTGAGCTGAAGGCAGAGGCTTTAACCCACTGAGCCACCCAGGCACCCCTAAACTGCTGTTTTAAAAAAAAAACTCTCCAACCAAAGTCCAGGAACACACGGATTCACAAATGAATTCTACCGAACATTTAAAGAAGAGTTATCACCTATTCCAAGTAATGGAAGAGGGAAGAGTGTTTCAGTCGCATTCTGTGAGGCCAGCATTACCCTGATACCGAAATCAGGCATTACAAACCAACCCACCCAAGGTCAATACTCGGATGAACCCAGATACAAAAATACTCAAGAAAATGTTAGCAAACTGTAGTCAACAACACATTAAAATGATCATTCATCACGACCAAGTGGGATTTATGCCAGTGATGAGAGGATGGGTCAGACTTCGCAAATCAACATAATACATGTTAACAAAATGAAGGATTAAAAATTAGGATCCCTGGATGCAGAAGCACGATTTGACCAAATTCAGCAGCTGTTCGTGATGAAAACTGGCACCAAAATGGGTTAAGGGGAATATACTCAATATACTAAATGCCCCAAGTGACAAACCCACAGCTAACCTCATACTCCACGGTGGAAACAGAGCTCTCTCTTCAGAGATCAGGAGTAGGACAAGGATGTCCACGTCACCACTGTTATTTAAATCACACTGGAAGTCTGCGCCATAGTAATCAGAATAAAAGACATCCAAATGGAGAACTTAAAATTTTATGTACAAGTGATATGATACTATACTTGGAAAAACGGTAACTCCAGCAAAACCTACCGGACTAGAGGAACGCAGTACAATTACAGCCTACAAAGCACACAGAAGTCATTGTTTTTCCTTACACTAGTAATGAATATAATTAAATCCATTTGCAATTTACCGAAAATACCTCAGAGGATGCACACCATGGAGGTAAAAGACCTGTAACAGAACACTGACGACATTAAAAATGATGCAAATGGAAAGACGGCCCAAGCATATGGGCAGAAGAATACGGTTTAAAAGTCCATAATATCCACAGCATCCGTTTCCAAATAGCATTATGCACAAATTAGAACACCAAAATTTTTATGCAACCACAGAATTTCCAAAGAGTCGAAGTCATCTTAAGACAAAGCTGGAGTGACCACGATCCCAGATTAAGATACACAAAGCTGTAGTAATCAAGGCACTGTGGTGCTGAGACCAAAATAGATGCCAACTAAGAGAATAGAGTGTCTGGGAAATAGCCCACAGAGGAGGCAAGAATATCCAGCAGGGAAAAGGCCGTCTCTTCAGTGAAAGGTGCTGGGAGAATTAGACAGCCACGTGTGAACGGAGGAAAGCAGACCACTCTCTTACACGACACTGAACTCATAAGGGATTGAATACCTAAATCCACAGAACTTCTAGGCAGCAGGCAATACGCTCTTACAGCAGCCTTAGCAGCATTTTTCTAGAGGTTTCTCCTTACGCAAGAGACCCCAAAGCAAAATAGTTTGCTGAGACTACATCAGAACAAAAGCATTTTTCATGAAGGAAACCAACAGAGACCACCCACTGAACGGGAGAAGACCTTCACAGAGGACATATTCGATAAGGGACTAAGATCCAAAATATGTGGAGAACATCCACAACACCAAAAATTCCGCCCAGAAAATGGGCAGGGAAATAAACATTTCTCTGAAGAGGACGCACAGATGGCCAGACCGGTGAAAAGGTGCTCTCTTCAGGAAAATGCAAATTAAAACCATAATGAGCTGATTTGCCTTACACCAGGCAATGGCTACGATCAGAAGTAGGGTAAGTCTGGGTGAGGATGCAGAGAAACAGGAGCCCTGTTGGTGGGAATCTAAGCTGGTGTAGCCTCTGTGGAGAAAAGCAAGGAAGTTCAACAGAAATTAAAAATAGAAACGCCAATTGACCCAGTAATTCCACTACTGGGTATTGGCCCAAGAAAAACAGAAACGCGAATCCAAACATGAGATACGCAGCCGGAGGTTTACTGCAGCATCTACGATAGCCAGGATGTGGGAGCAACTCAAGTGTCCGTGGCAGACGAGCAGATAAAATGGGGTCTGTACACAATGGAGTGTTGCTCCGCCATGAAGGGAAGGTTGCCGTCTGGGACAACATGGGTGGACCTAGAGGGTGAACTTACTGAGGGAAATAGTGGAAGGACAATGTCACTGACATACAATCTAAGGAATAACAACAAGGACTTCCAGGGGAGACGGTGGAGGAGAACCCTAGGCTCCCCTCATCCCAGGACGACACCTTGGTAACACCCACATTAGTGTAAAGACCTAGAAAATGACCCAGAGAGTGACAGAATGAACTCCATCCCTCAGCATAGACAAGAGGCCACGGGGAAGAGGCCAGGAAGAGGGGAGACATGGTTGGGAACTAGTAGGACTCGTGGCAGTGTCCGCGGGAGAGAGGCTGTGGGCACAGAGAGGGAACAGAAGCAGACCCTCACACTGGGGAACCTGCCTGGGGACGACGGATCCACTGACATTTGACTTTGAAAGGCAGAGAGGCAGAATTTCATGAGTGCTTACAAACAGCAGAATTTTTTTTAAAACCTGGAATTAAAAAAAAAAAAAAATCAGCAGGCCTAACTTTGGGAGAGCAGCTGGGCCAGGATACTGGGTCCCTGCCCTTGCAGGGACCACACACCAGCCCCGGAGATAGAGCTGGAAGCAGCAGTTTGGGAGAAGCCTCAGGCACAGGGGAGGGAGGGTTTTTACTAGCCTTAGAGCAGGTCCTAGAGGGACAGCAGTTGCTGGGAAACTCCTCCAGGAACAAAGGAACTGGCAGGATCCCTTTCCTTCACTTGCCCCCAGCATCAATACATGGCCATCTGCAGGACTAGGTCCCTAACTTGCTAGCACTGCCCTCCCCTAACCCCCGTGATACACTTCCACCCATCTACCCCTCCAGACTCCCACCCCACTCTGGGCACTACAGGACCCCTCCTGCAGTGGCCAGATAGGGGGGATGCACAAGGCTTACTGGCCACACCCAAAGGGACTCTTGCCCAAGAAGGAATAATACCCCTCCCCACAGACACACACAGAGGCCCCAGAAGTGGGCTGGAGGCAGACAACTGCTTGACTGCTACCCTAACCCCCAAGCTTCTCAGGAGACACCCCGGGGAATGCACCCTGTAGTCTGGTGTTACTGCAGCTCTCGCAAATGCCTGGACAGATTCAGCGGGAAACCCAAGGGGAAACCCAAGGTGTCCCCAGACTGGCCCACTAACACCACAGGGACTAAAGCCTGCCCACAATAGCCCAGGAGAGCCATTGCCAAGGATAGAAGACAGAAGTGGCCAGGACAGGATAGCCAGACTTACATGACACACAGACACTCCTTGAACCACCAGTCACCGGGAACAGGGGACACTGCATAGCAGGACCTTTTCTTCATAAGGCCACCACCTGCAGGAGCAGGAGAAGTAGCTTTATTTCCTAACACAGAGAAACTGAGGGTTAATGAGATGGAGAACTTTCCCCAATGAAAGAACAGATGAATATTTCAGCAAGAGACATCAGTGAAATGGATAGAATACGTCTGCTGAAGGATGAGAAGTCATGGTCATGAAGACACTCACGAGACTTTATAGAAGGGTGGAGGACCCCAGTGAGACCCTAGAAGAGAAAAACCAGCGATGAACACACAAACACACAAATGAAATTCAAAATACACTAGCTAGAATGGATGAAGCAGAGGAAGAAATCCGATCTAGAGGACAGAGTAATAGAAGCTACGTCGAGTGGGTGAGAAGTATCCTACAACATGAGAGTAGACTTAGGAAACTCAGCAACACCAAGTGTAATAACAGTCACATATGGAGAGAAAGGGGGACAGAAACGTTATGTGAATACATACATGTTACCCACATAATAATTACATAATACCTGTAAACTTTCCTAGTCCAGGGAAGGAAACTGATCAGATCCAGAAGGCAAAGAGCTCCCCACACAACTCAACCTAAGAAGGCTGACAGCACAACACACAGTAATTACGACGGCAAAAAGGAAGTGACAGGGAATTTTAAAAGCACCAAGAGAAAAGAAACTAGTTACATACAGGAGAACCCCATAAGCTGATTTCTTAACAGAAACTGCACAGGCCAAAAAGCAATGGCAGGATATAGTCCAAGTGCTGGAAAAAATCTGCAGCAAGATTACTTTTCTCAAAAAGCTGATCATTCACAAGGTAAGGAAAGATAGAGCATCGCAGACAAAGAAATTCTAGGACTACTACAAGCCCTACAAAAACATGTTAAGGGAGAGTCTTTGTTATTCTCACATTCCTTCTTTTCCATTCAAAGTAGGAGACACAAAAGCAACAAATATAAGATCTGTAAACAAATAGAAATAGTTGAGGGACACACAAAATGAAAGGGTTTAAAGTAGAACATCCTATACCTAAAACAGACAGGAGAGGGGTTCAAATTAAGGACCGTCAACTAAATATTGATGGCTATATTCAGGAAAGGTTATGTACAAACCACAGGGTAATCACAAACCAAATCATACTAAAATATATGCAAAAAATAAGGGAAATGCAAGTAGATCATTAAAGAAAGCCAACTAATCAAAAGAACAAGAAAGGAACAGAAAAAAAACCATAAACCAAAATGGCAATACATGTGCTAATAATTACTTTGAATGTAAATGGACTAAATGCTCCAATCTAAAGACAAAGGGTGGCAGATTAAAACACCACCGGGACGCCTGCATGGCTCAGTTGGTTAAGCAGCTGCCTTCGGCTCAGGTCATGATCCCGGTGTCCTGGGATCGAGTCCCACGTCGGGCTCCTTGCTCAGCAGGGAGCCTGCTTCTCCCTCTGCCTCTGCCTACCATTCTGTCTGCCTGTGCTCACTCTCCCCCTCCCCCTCTCTGATAGATAAGTGAAATCTTAAAAAAAAAAAAAAAGATTTAAAAAATAAAACAAAAAAAAACACCACCACCACCACCAAAGACCCATCTCTATGCTGCCTGCAGGAGACTCATTTCAGACCTAAAGCTACCTGAAGATTCAGGGATGACGGGATGGAGAAATATTTATCATGCAAATCGATCTGAAAAGCTGGGGTAGTAATATTGGACAGAATAGGTTTTAAAACAGACTGCAGTACGAGAAAGGAGGAACTATATGATCACTAAGGGGACGATCAAGAGGACAGCCTAACAATGGTAAATATTTATGTACCAACACGGGAGCACTGAGACTTAAAGCCTTTAATAACAAAAACTACTACAGAATACAACAGTTGGGGACTTTAACATCCCACTTACAGCAATGGACCGACCCCTTAAAATCAAACTCAACAAGGGCACAGTGACCTTGAATGACACTGAACCAGATGGACTCAGACATAGTCACCACATTCCATCCTCAAACAGAATACACACTCTTTTCACGTGTACACAGAACTTTCTCCATAAAAAAAATCACAGAAGCCACAAAACAAGTCGACAAATTCAAAGATCTGAGTCATTCCATACACATCTTTTCTGACCACAACACGGGGAAAAAGAAAATCAACCACAAGAAAAAAAATCTGGAAAGACCAGATTCATGGAGGTTAAGTAACATGTTATTAAAGAATGAATGGGCCAACCGAGAAATCAGAGGAAATTTAAAAATACATGGAGACATAAGGCTCAATTTTAGTCTGTGTTAGTACAGGTCTACAGTAGACCTCTCTCTAGGGTATGGCCCTTAGTTCTTTCTTTTTTTTTTTTTAATTAAATTAAATTTAATTTAATTAAAAAAATACATGGAGACAAATGAAAATGAAAACTCGACACTACTGGAATTCAGGAAAATGCTATCCGAAGATGGAAGTTTATAACAATGCATGGCTACCTCAAGAAAAATTTCAAGTAAATCCATAACATTACACCAGAAGGAGCTAGAAAAAAAGAACAAGACTCCAAACCAGTAGAAGGAAAAAATGTTAGAGCAGAAATAAAATAGAAAACAAATAGGTCAATGAAACCAGGAATTAGTTCTTTGAAAAGGTCAACAAAATTGATTAATACCTAACTAGATTAAAAAAAAAAAGTTAAAACAATCAGAAATAATGTGTACCACAGAATTTTTTGTCTTTTTTCTTTTTCCTTTTTTTTTTTTTTTTTTTTTTAAGAAAAAGCACAGGTGCAGGAGAAGGGGAAAAGGAGAGAGAGAGAATCCCAAGTCGACTCCATGCCCAGAGCCCAACACGGGGCTCAATCCCTGGACCTGAGCAGAAACCAAGAATTGGACCAGCATCAAGAGGTCCAAACCTCCAGCTCTAAGTCCCAGAACACAGGCGATCCCAGGAAGGTGTGGAACCGGGAGCCCACACTGCTTGTGACGAACATGCACAGTGTATACAACCATGCAGCCCCCCTAAGGTAACATTGTGTCAACCACACCCCCAAGAATCTAGCCTCCCGTGGAGATCAGCCTCATTCCTGCACAGAATGAGCGGGCGTCCTGGGGGAGCCTCAGCACACTGCCCTGCTCCTGGCTTTTTCCCGGGGCAGCGCTGAAGGGCCAGAAACGGGGAACTGGACATTCCTGCCCAGTGAGTGCCGCGGCTGGGGCTCCCCTCACAGAGGCTTCTTACCCCCAGTCTGAGCCAGGGGAGGGTGAAAAGGGCATTTTCCATGCTTATTCCCAACCTGACGGGGTTGTTCGTGGCTTCTTGCCCAGGGAAAAATGAAGCTGGTTGATTAGAGCGTCCAAGTCTGCAGAATGCCCCTGTCCCCACCAAGGGCAGGGAGGGAGGCCCAGCTGTCACACCATTGAACCTGCAGTCATTTCAGGCACAGGTGTGGGGGAGGGGAGGGTTCAGGAAGCCGCAGAATTCCCCTAAGACAGACATTGGTCTACGTGGTCTCCCAGGACCCCAAACCTAGAGCCTGGCGGGGCGGGGGCGGGGCTCTTCTGATTTCACCTTCAGTGCCTCCGACGGAGGAGAGGGCAGACACCAGAGCTCAGCTCCGCGGAGGACCTCGTGTTCTAGAAGTCAGTTCCTGCCATGTGAGGGACCGTCAGCTCTGTCCCACCGTGGGAGAGACCGAGGAACCCCTGCATTCGGACCTGCTTCTCTGGTCCCCCCGAACCTCTTGTGCAGCCCCACATGGGGACAGGTGAGGAGCAGCCGGAGGGGTCTAGTCTCTGTCATGGGTCAGGTGAGGGGAACTGGTCTTTCAGAAAGTTAACACTCATGGAAGAAAAGGCTGATTGGTTTGTACCTTCAACAAAGCCCAGGGAAATTGGCTTGTAAGCAGCTCACCTCTGTAGACTCAGAACCGGGTACATCTACGCCATCACCCCGGGAGAGGAACGGCGGGAGGGCATCGCACACCCAGCAAATGCCAGCTCTACCCTGGGGGAACAGGTGCATTAACATGGGGGGAAGAGCCCAGCCATCAGCAGCATCCTGAAGGTCAGGCCAAGTCTGGAACTCCTCCTGGGAACCTGGGCTGGGGGCGGGGGTTTAAGCCAGCAGCAGCCTGTCTTCCTCCTCTGTTCTGAGATCACAACCCCTCCCAGAGACTAAGTCCCTCCACTGCTCCCTGCCAGGCATGGCGCTGAGAACTCAATCAGGACGGCTCTGTGACACCCAGGAGACCAGTGTAGACAGACTCTGGGCATCGTTCATACAGAGGGGAGGCGTCCTGGGGAAGGAACACAGTCTGCTCAGGAGGGCTCCCGGGGGACCAGAGAGGAAGGCATGGCAGGTGTCCCTGACACACAGCCCGGGATGGCCAGTGTTCTGTGCCAACTTGGCTGGACCGCTGGGCGGCCGCTAACAAGTTAGACTTTAACTCCGGGTGTGTCTGTGGAAGAAATTCAGACTTGCACTGGAGAGCCCAGTAAGCAGATGCCCTCCCCGCGGTGGGTGGGCATCCTTTCGTAGGGCCAGAGGCTGGACAGAACAAGAAGGTACGGGGTGGAAAGAGTCCCTGCCTGGCTGAGCCGGGACACCGATCTCATCCTGCCCGCAGGGTCAGACCTTCGAACACAGAGTGGAACCGACACCCTTGCTCCCCAGCTCTCCAGGCTTGGAGCTGCTCTAGCTCCCCGGGGTCTCCCCGGGCAGGATGTAGAGCCTGGGACCCCTCAGCTTCCACAATCACATGAGCCGGCTCCTTGTCATCAGCCTCCAAGATGCACCTGTCCACGTACCCCCATTGGTTCTGCTGCTGTGGTGCCCGGGCGTCTCTGCCCCGCACTGCACTGGGACCGGGTCCGCCGGAGCCCTGTTCTCCAGCTCTGCTTCCAGGTGCTACTGGCCACCAGAAACTAAGGCTGATGCCAGAAGCCACAAGCTCCCAACCAGCCCCCATGACCCAGTTTTTGATGGCTTCCATGCCGATGCTGTACTACCCCCCATATAATCCTAGTCACACAACTACTACACCCTGCTGGGCCCCACTGCGCCCATTTACGGAAAGGAAACAGGTGGCTCTGATTCAGAGAAGGCTCCTCCTCAAAAAGTCCCCCAGGTCAGCTTGCTCACGCCCCTTCCTCCCTCACCCCAGAAGCCCTGACCCTCAGAGACGAGCACTCCTGCTCTGTTCTCCGGCCATGGAAGGAGTTCCCGGCCTGCAGGCACCGTTCGGTACAGAGGAGGGAAAGAGGCCCCAGCCCCACCGTCCCCACCATCACCATCAGCCCCCAGCATGGCCTCACCGGCTGCTGCGTCCCCAGCACCACCCCTGGCCAAGCTCCACGGTGACCACTCTGCCCAACATTCCCACCACCCCTGTCCAGCCCCGCGGCCCCCACAGCCTCACCCAGCCCCATCTGTTCCAGGAGAGGCAGTGCAGCAGCGATCTCTCCCCCTTATCTCTAGGTTCTCTAGGCTGTAGGATTTCTATCTCTGACACCTCAATGCTCAGGGGAGTACCCACGTCCTACCTCTATTCCTTAACCAGAAGTCTAGGGGTTCGGCGGGGTCCCCGGTCTCAGGAAGGCCCCCTCCGCTGGGCTATGTTCCTTCCTGCAGGCTCTGGGGGTCCACCAGGTCCACGCTGGTGGAGGGTGTTGACCGAGTTCAGCTGTTTATGGTCCCAGGAGTGAAAGCTGCTGCCTGCCAGGGGCCTCCTTTGCAACCAGAACTGCCCATGTTGCAGTTCCAGTTGTGCATGGAGCCCCCGTGCCCCCCCAGCCCCAGGGGACTGGGTCCCCATCCTGCTTCAGGTCTCCAAGTGCCCCTCCTGATCTGTCTTTCCAGCTCTGGCCTGCTTCTCCTACAACCAGTGTGTGCTGTCTGCTTTCAAGGGCTCACCTGGAGACCCAGGATCCTCTCCCTGTTTGAAGGGCCACCTCATCTTGACCTTAAACCCTGACTGCCAAGGTCCCAGGTTCAAAGGATTAGGGCGAGGCCCTCCTATTATTCTGCCAATCACAGGAACTGCCCAGGCCTGCGGAGCCCAGGGGGTCAGAATGGGGCAGGCGTAGCTTGTCATGAGTCCCGAGATGGGGGACAGGACCCGGCTCCCGGAGCAGGAGGAACGTTGGTCCCGTGCTCTGCAGCTCTCCACATGTCCCCACGCACATTTGAAGACCACGGGCACAGTGAAATGAATGCATGATGCTCCTTCCTTACCCGGTGTTTTCTGGGCCCAAGACCCAGGCCTGCCCGGGCCCAGCATCCCTCCACACTCAGGGACTGTATACTCAGAGTTCTGGGAGGAGAGAGGACACTGGTCTGCTCTCACGCAGCCCGTGTTCTTCCACAGAGCGAGTTCTCGCTCTCGGGGGTCGTACCGTAAATACTTGAGGCTTTGAGCAAGTCACACCTGTAGCTGTGTCTCAATCCTGTTTAAAAGTACAGGGACGTTCTTTAGGAAGCTTGAAAAATAATGGTCTGTGGAGTGTGGCTGCCCGTTTGCCAGCCCTTGTTCTGGAGGGAGAGCCACAGACACAGGTAACCTAACCCCCGCGTGCTACCCGCCCACAAGGGCTGTAGGAAGTCACACAGCAGGTGCAAGCCGCTGAGGACGGGGAGGGCTCGTGCTCTGCAAACAGGCTCCCATGATGGGTCCTAATTAGAGGGCATTAGGCCAAAGACAAAGCAGGTGAAGTTTGCCTCGTGGACATGTGGGTCTCGGGGTGGATGAGCTCTGTAGGATGTAGGATGAGCTCTAGGAACCCCACCTGGTTGGGCTGTTAGAGATGAGGGGGTGTCCACTGCTCAGTGCCGTGTAGGGCTCCGGGGCTCCTCTCCCCAGCACATTGCCCACCAGCACCAGGGCAGTCTGCACGGCACCGGTTCTGCGTGTCCTCCGTGCGCCAGCTCGGTTAGGGTCCCAGTGCCTATGGGGCAGGTGAGGCCCAATACGGACCCCCTCCCATCACCTGATTATTCCAGGACTCCTAGACCACTGGGAAGGGACTTGCCCATGAAGTCCTTCCTCAGTAAGGAACATAAGCCACAAGGTGACACAGGTGAGCCCTGGAGTCCCGTCAGGGGGCTCCAGGGTCATTATAGAAAGAATGTTCCAGCACTAAGCTGGGCATGGCTGCACAGCTATGTCCTAGGAGACCCTGAGTGTGGGGTTCAGGGGATAACTTCTGAAGAATTCGTAGTTACCAGGAGACCCACAGATTAGACATCAGAGGGACCGCCCCTCCCAGGGCCCGTGTCCAAGGCGGCTGCCAGCCAGCTAATTTCAGGGGCCTCTGGAAGCAGAGGGAGCCCCAGGATGACACTAGTGGGGGGACAGGGCTCAGGTCTGCAAGTGCAGGATGAGAGCCGTGTCCTCTGAGGCCAGTTCATCCTCCGTCCCCAGTAGGGGGACATCCAGCAGCCGCCACCGTGATCCCTGCCCCCCTGGGACCTGCTGCACAGACCTGCTGCCACGCACTCACCAAGACTCCCACCCCCAGAACTGGCGACAACAGGGCTGTCTGGGCCCCCAAGCGTGGGGCAGGTCATGAAGGAGGAACGGAGGACTACAGGGAGACAGGACGGCCATCCTTCCTTCTGCGGATGCAGAGGCGAGACACAGAACGGCAGCCGCTCGCCTGGGTCCACACAGCAAGCCTGGTTTAGGGCAGGGATGGGAAGCCAGACTGTCTGGCTTTGGAGCCCACACACGGCGTCTCGGGGCTTCGCCCACGAAGGAGGACCACGTTATTCCCCTCGTATGTGGGGGCTTTCTGAGAGCCCCTGGGGTCGTCTTCACGGCGGCAGCTGCAGTGACTCCTAGGGTCCCCATTTCCCAGAACGTGGAGGCACAGAGAATTCGAGTAACTTGCCCCGAGTCCCACAGGAGGACACGAGGGCACCACACGGGTCCAGCTGGGATCCAGCGTCACCCACTACCCAGTTCGCGTCTCCCTCTCCCTCAGGAGGGTCTCTGGGACACGTAAGAGCTGTCAGCATTCAGGGAACCCGACAGCAGCTCCCCCAACCCCAAGTCTGCAGACGGTGCTGCTAACACGACGGGGACCTCCTGCAGCGTCCCCCAGGCCCTGCCCCGCGCCCTCTCGCCGCTCTGCCCGCGCTCAGTCAGCACCCACGCCCCCAGCTGCTGCACACGGTTGTTGGCCCAACGTCACAGGTGGGAACCCAGAGGAACCCTCGGGAATCGAGCCCCAAGTCCCACAGAGGCCAGCGGGAGCCCCAGGCAGGCTTGAGCCAACCTGCTCAGCCCTCACTCGACCCCGCACCCGCCCAGCACTTTCCCCGTCACGGGAGCCCCCGGCGAGCCCGGAGATGCTGACAGGCAGGACCGGACCACTCCCCTCGGGGGAGAAGGGTCTGTGCCCCAGTTTAGGGGACACGCCCGGGTCACCCTCGTGGCGGACATGAGGCATTCCACCCCCAGAGCCCGTTCAGGACCCACCCCGGCCTCTCTGCCCCGGCTGCCAGGCCAGTGGAAATCCGCAGTTCTCCCCAGAACCGCAGCTTCTCCAAAACACGGAGCTCCGTGGGCGTTGGGGGCTCCAGGCCACGCAGCAGAGACGTGCAGACGAAGCAGCAGGAACAACCCCCGGGACATGTCGCGGGTCCCTTCGGGCAGGGCCTCCCCTCCAGCCGGCCCCTCACCGGCCCGCGGGGCCTCCTCCCTCTCCCGCCTCTGGACCCCAGACACAAGTCCCCTCGTCACAGCCGAAGTCCTCCCAGAACGTGTCCGTCCCCTGCGGCCACCAGCCAGGACAGCGGCGTGGGCACCATGTAGGGGTCAGGGCAGCATCAGGCTCTCCTTCCAGAGTCACATTTTCTAGAAGCTCTGAAGCGGAACTGTCATCTCTGCAGCACTGGGGGAGCGGCGGCCTGACATGGGACAAACGGCTCCTTCTCCGGGAGGAGCGGGCCCTTAGCTCCCGGGGGTGACTCTGCCCACCCCTGGCCCCTGGCAAGGGCACTGGGGCTGCTGGGAGCTCCCCGGACTTCCCAGCTTCAAATAACCCAAGTTTTTACCTTAAGGCTCTGAAATTCAGGAAGTTGAAAGTCTTGGAGGTTAAAATCAACGCCTGCGTCCCTCTGGCTTCCCGGGAGAGTCTGTTTCCCGACCTCCTCCGGCTGCTAGAGGCGCCCAGACTCCCAGCTTCCCGGCTTCCCAGCACCGGCCCACAACTCCTCCTAGACCCGAGCGGCCCCCCTCCCTCTTCTGAGGACGCTAGTGATTACAGTGGCTGCACCTGCGTCATCCAGAACACTCCATGGCCGCTCCCTCGATTACTCACACCTGCGGACCCCCTCTGGCCTCCTAAGAGCACACTGGCTGCTCCTGGGGTTAGGACTTGGGCATCCTGGGCCGACGGCCTTATTCTGACGACCCTGCGCCTGACAGTGAAGGGGGACTGGGTTATTTTCCCAACAGTGACACAGTGTCCAGGGACAGGAGGAGACAGGAGGGGACAGGAGGTTGCTGCTGGACCCCGACTGCGGAAGAGATCAGGCCTGTGGAGACGCCCACTGATTGTTTGGTAGGACTTCAAGTTCAGACGCACATTTCAGGGCCGCAGTGTTGGTCCCGGACACAGAAGGAGCCCAAGAGCATGAATGTGGGAGGCCCCGGGTCTTGTTTCCTCCGGCTCCGCTGGGTCTCTAGGGGAACGTGCCAAGCAGCCATGAGCTAGTGGCCCACTGGACGTGTCTGCTTTGCCACCTCGGTGTCCAGCTTCACATGGGACGGACAGACAGCCGTGAGCCTCGGTCTATAGTGTCATCCTGCACAGGCGTGAGATGCCCCCGGGCTGCCTGTCGTTGGGACCCACCCCTCCAGCAGGGCTTCCCTCCATCCCCGTCCCGTCATCCTGGGACCCACCCGTGGGCACCGCAGCCGCGTTTCCCCATCACCTCACCTTCCCCCGAGTTCCCTGCTCCTCCTGGGCGGGCACCCCCTCTCCTCCTGCTTCACGCCGTAGAGTGGGGTCCCTGACCCCCCTGAATGGACGTCCTGGCTTCCTCTTGGGGTTCACACCTCCGGCTGCCCGTTTGCACCCGTTACACCCATCTCCACCCGGCTTCCCTGCAGGAGGGCCGTCCTCTGCGCTCCCAGCCCTGCACGCACCGAGCTCCTGCAGGCGGGACCATGCCTGGTTCACGGCCGCAGCCGCAGCTGAACACACAGTCAGAGGGTGCGTCCCAGAAAGAGGAGGCGACCGTCCGGACTCGAGTAACAGGGACAGAAGCGGTGGAGGGAGAGAGGACTCGGGGAGGCTGCACCGAGGGTGTGAGAGAGCGATCCGTCCTGTCTCCCCAGAACACTTTCTGAACTGTAACCAGTTGGCTCGAATTTCAGCAAACATCCGAGCTTCCGACCCCAGGTCCCAGCAGCAGACTCGCCTCGGGGAGAATCCCAGAGCCTCTCAAAAGTCCCGGGAAGGCTTCATCCTTGGAGCCGCTGAGGGGCCCTCCCTGGTCACTCCCCGGTGGGGCTTCAGACAAGCCAGCAGGACAGGAAGTGATGTCACTCCCGAAATGCCCACATGGGGAGCAGAGCAGCTGACCTATCTCTAAAAGAAAGGAGATGCTCGTGGCCCTTTAGTCTGATGTCAGGGGCTCCTGTCCTCTTCCTCAGGAGCAGCTGGGAAGGGGCTGCTCACCTGGTCCGTCTGCTCATCCATCCACAGGGGTGTTCCAGGTCCGCGGGGTGGAGTTCCCCAGGGCAGGATGCACGTTGGATGTCAGAGCCGGACAGCGCCACAGGGAGACCAGCCCACAAACATAAGGATGCCGCACCCCTACCTCCTGTGGCTGGAGGGCAGGGCTCCGTGGCTGAGGAAAGCAGGAAAAAGGAGGAAACTAGAAAGCAGCTGGGTCTTCCGAGACGTCTGCCACCTGCTTGCTGCTGCTCATGGACAAGGGAGAGGCACCTTTCGAACCGCGGGCAAGGACAGTAGGAGGCTCGTGTGTCCGGGTCCCGCCTTCACGCTCTAATTCTCAGAGAGATCCGTGGGGAAGTGGTTCCGTCATCCTGCCTCTTAGAGCTGAGACACGCAGGCACAGAGAGGGTCAGAAACGCACCCAGCGTCCCACAGCCAGGGCGGGGGGAGGGAGGCTCTGACCTAGACGTCCTGTTTCTGGAGATGAGGCCCCAACTGCTCCCGGTGCTGCCCTTTGAGCGGCTGTCGAGCCCAGATTTGGGGAGAAAAGCCCCTGTTACCGTGAGCTCCCTCAACGTAACCCAGAAGTGAGGTTAAGTCAGGTGTGCACACGTGACTACCTTACTCCTTCCTCTCGTCCCCCAAATGAGGACCCTACAGGGATGACTAGAGGGGGGTGGGGACGGGGACCCCAATCCCAAGGACAGAGCCAACGGGGCGGGAGATGCGAGCATTAGGATGTGGGGAACTGGGAAGTGGGCGAGCAGCAGCGGCCCACCCCAGCAAGCCGACACGCGGCCTGGCCCGGGGCCCCTAAAACACAGAGCACAATGCCCTGAAACGGGTGTCCCCTGAGGGCTTGGACGCCGAGGCCCTTGTTCCTGCTGCCCCCGGGCCAGGCCGCGTCCCCGCTGGCTCCTGGTGCAGGACTGGAGCTGACTCCTTGGGGACCGAGAACCGGGGGCTCTGGTCTCCGTGTCCAGGCCCAGGTGAGGCTGAGGGCGCCACCCAGGAAGGGTTTGCGGGGCAGCCTCCTGGCCGAACGGGGAGCGTCCCCAGCCCCCATGCAGGCAACCCCCCCCCCCCCCCCCGCGCTTCAGCTGCTGAGCAGGCTGGGGACCTGGTGCGTCTCTGAGAGCCCTTGGGGCCCAGAAGAAAGAGGAGACTAGACGCTGAGCTGAGGGGTCCTGCAGGGAACCGCACAGAATAATCCCACTCAGGGAGGCCGGCCAGGTGCCCTGCGGTGTTTTACTCAGGGGGTCGGTGCGCTCGGATGCCACCCCGTCCAACGGCCGAGGCCTGCATCCCCGCCGGCCCTCACTTTCACTGCCTAAATGCCTGCCCTGATTAAGAGCCTCTGAGAGACGTTCCCACAGCCTCCCGCGTGGACAAGCATGTTCAGAATGTCAAGTAATCCGTCTTTGACATACGCCCTTGGACTGAGATTTTAAAGAACCTTGACATTTATGGACACACGGTAATTAGTCTGAGAAGCTGGCTTCGGCCTGAGTCACCGTGCGCGTCCCCCCTCCCCCGCATCGCCGCGAGCAGGAAGGCGGACCCTCCACCCGTGCTCATCTGGCCCTCCCCCTCCCCCAGGGATGGCTCTCTGCACACTGGCTTCTGGAAGGATCTTGAGGATGTCGACACTGGAGAAGGAGACCCAGGCCATGACCCCAGAGATTCCAAGCCGTGCGTTCAGAACGTCAGAGAATGTGAGTCTTTCTGGGACTCTGAGCAAAGGTTGATGGTTTCCTGTGGTGCCCCAGACACTGGGGAGGAGGGATGGCTTCAAGCCTGCAGAAGTGGTAGCTCAGAGGAGTCTCCCAAACTGATTAGAAGGTCAGACAGCAGCACACGGAAGAGTCTGCGGAATGGCTCAAAACCCAGCATTTGTTTTCAGACCACAGAATGGCCGGCTAAAGGAGGCAACTGTTCTTACCCAGCTGGAAGCACTTGGTTCCAGGGTCGGTTTGGTGACTCGTGATCTCAGAGCTCTGGATGGGCCTCACTGGGATGGTCTAGGGCTTTTTTCATGGTGCCAAGAGGGCTGCCACAGCTCCAGCCATCTAGTCTTCAAGCAGCATCATGCAGAGCAGAACTAAGGGAGAGGATGTCTGCCACACATTTCTGTCTCTCTCTCCGGGGGACGACAGTAACTCCCAGGAGCTCCCCAGAGGCTTCCTCCCCCTCCCACCCACCAGAAGTGGAGGTGCTTCCGAGTCCCGGCTCCAAAAGAAGCTGCAGTGTTGTGCATCTGGCGTGTTCAGCCTCTGTGCAAGGAGGGAGAAGGGTTTGGAGGTGAGGAGAAGGGCTGGGGATAGCCCTGGTGGGCCACCATGACTGTGCACCCCGCTGAGCCCCAGTGTCAGCGCAGGCAGGCTTGTTGGCGGCCCCCGAAGCCCAGCACCTTGTTGGGCAGACAGGAGGAATGCAGGGAGGAAACCCCAATAGTACAGCCCTGTCCCTCAAGACAGGGGACCAGACCCCTCGGACCACTCTCCTGCAGGGCCCCCGCCAGCCTGAGATGCCCCCCGGGACGGTCTTGGCCCCCAGGAGCTCCAGGTCTGCTTCTTCCCCGTCACATGCAACATCACCTCACGCCTGGGGTCCTCGTGCCCGTGACCTCTGACAATTACAAGGTGGGGAAATTTACCGTATGAGGTGCATTTGAGTTTCTAAATAGATTACAATTTCTCAATTCAAAAGTAAGGAAACTCAGTAATAGAATAATTACAGACTCAAGTCTGGGGAAAGAAAGCTCTGACTCGGGAAATGCCTCCCTAGATAGTGTCCCTGGTTGTGTCCAGTGGACCAGACTAGACGGAGCCCCAGAACCTGGTGTCACATCTCTGCCCGGTGATCAGTCGGACAGATGAGTTCCTTTAATTCAGGAAGAAACCGCGGAAGTGACATTTGTCACCAGCGAAGCCTGGTCCCTCAGTCAATCCGTGTCCGTGTGGCCACATGCTCTGTGCCCTCCTGTTTGCCTGGCTGCTGTCTGATCACACCCGTCCCCCGAGGGACTGCCGACCGCTCACTGCAGGAGCCCGTCCTTCCGCCTCGGGTTGAGGCTGGATGTAGCTGTGGCCGGCAGGAGGCTCCCGACCCTGGGAGGGTAGAACTGGGCCCCAGTCCAGCCCAGCAGGGTGACCTCCCCATGGTCATCCACAGCCCTCGCTCTGGGGAACCAACGTGCACAACAGGGACGGGACAGAAGCTCCTGTCCCTGAGCTGATCAGCCGTTTCCCCCAGAAAAGCAAGAGGCACCTGCTTTCTGGCTGGAAGAGCTGCTCTCAGCCAGAGTGATGTGGACAGAGTGGCCTGGGGTCTGGGGCGTGACCGGGCTCATAATTCTCAAAACAATAGGGGTCCCTGTGTATTGTGTTTCGTACACATAGGTACTGCTGTGTACCTGTTGTGTATACAAGTCGGGGGTGTCGGCTACAGTGTCAAATTCTGCCTTAGATTTTAGAAAGACCCCAAGCACAGACAATGGCAACCAAGCCTTGTCCTCAGCACTGAAAGGTCCTTGAGAGCAGGCGCTGACTGGTTTTGTTTGTTTGTTTGTTTGTTTTTGTTTTTTACCTAGCACATCAATCACTTGTTCCCACTTTCTACCAATTCTGAGAAACAAGTAACCAGAGAAAGAGGCGGTTCCACATCTTTTTTTTTTTTTTTAAGATTTTATTTATTCACTTGACAGAGAGAAATCACAAGTAGGCAAAGAGAGAGGGGGAAGCAGGCTCCCCGCCGAGCAGAGAGTCTGATGCGGGGCTCGATCTCAGGACCCTGAGATCATGACCCGAGCCGAAGGCAGAGGCTTAACCCACTGAACCACCCAGGTGCCCCTGGTTCCACATCTTTAAGGGACACCACGACCACTGGAGACCTTGGTCCGCGTCAGCTACGGACCCTGCGAACAGATTGAACAGTGTTGGTGTGAGTGGGAGCTACCTCGCGGGGCTCTTCTCTCCATGTCTGACCCTGGCATTTCGACAGGATTCTCATCAAAAAGTGATCGGGCACCTACATTGTCCAGAAACGTCTCATCAACCCTTTGAGAATAATTTTTGATGTGTTCCCTAAGGAAGAGGTCTTCCTTCTCTTACTGTTAGGGCATCTGTGGAAGGAGCTTGATTAATCACGTCTCACTGCAGTTGCAAGATAGACTGTAATCAAAGGGCTCGCCGATGAGTTAAAAAGGCAGGATTAGGTGATCAGGAGGGTATTAGGAAGAAGCGCCCCATGTCTGCTCCAACCCCGTAGACATACAAAGCCCAGCATTGCTTCTGTTGTAAGAACTGAGGACACATCTCCCCTCCCCGCCCTGCCACACAAGAGCCCCTAGACACACCTCAAGACATCTGGACTCATTTGCAGGGACTTTTCTTAAGAATTGCTTCATCTGTTTCAACTTCTGATTTTGCACTGAGGGGAGCAATACAAGGTATCAACTCTTGGGCCAAAAAATCCCTTTGGGGAAATTTCTTACTGTGCACGCAGACTGGCTCCCGAGCCTGGCTGATCGGAGAGGAAGGTCGCTGGACCACAGTGAAAGGGTGCCCCAGGCTGCCCAGTCCCTCCACACACACTCCCAACAGGAATGTGTTCCTGTTTCCGTAACTAAAAAAGCTGTTTGGTGATGTGTGTGCACAGAGGGTGGACACGTCCTCAGGCGGCTTTGCTGTGAGTGATGGAAACAGTACTCTGATGTTTCCATGTGCTCTGTTTTCTCTTTACCTGCTCCTGTTTCAAGCCGAGACAGTCCTCCGTTCATTGCCTCGGACAGCGTGAGGCAGAGAGGAACCCAGGGGAACTAATTCTTGCTGGATCCTGTTAGAGGCTCTGAGCCTTGCCATGGAGCATGTGGGCACAGCTCTCCTGCCTTTATGACTCTCCAGATCCGCACACCAGCCTGATGATTACGTACTATTATTATGTGAGGGTACATGAGACCCCTTCAGGTGGGACAACCACAGCCTATAAACCAGGAGCTTTCTCTACCAAGGGTGTCGGTGGCTGCCCTTCACATATGCTAGAGACTCAAAGGCAGGCTGGCCAGTGGGACGCTTTGTTGTGGAGAAAAGGGAGATCCTGGGGTGATCAGATTGGAGGGGACGCTGTTTGCTGGGTGAAGCGGGGCGTCCTCTGTATCCTGAAAGTGCCACCCAGAATGTAGGGATTGAAAAAAAGAGAGGCTGATCCTCATGGCCCTGTCCTGATGGTCCCAGGCTGATGGCTGCACCTGCGGGGTTCGGGGTCCTGGTCTGGTCCTTGCAGGGAGGCCGGTCAGAGCTCTGTCGGCATCTGCGGTCTCACGGTTGTCTGTTTTTAAGTTCTGCCTCTCACTCGTCATCCCCGGTTGGGGAGCAGATAGAACAGAGGCAGGGGAATACAGGTGTCCCTATTTGTGAAGTTAGGAGCTGCCCAGCTAGCTAGGCTCGGAACCCAGGTGGTTCTGCGCTGAAATCTCAGCTCCTCGCCGCTGCACTGCCCCTAACTTTATTGTGTGGGCGAGGGTGATGGGTGGGCGCCCACTCTGCTCGTCCATCAGTGGCCAGCCTACTCCTGGCAGAGAGCTTTGGCTAGGGACCTCGAAGCATCCTGGCCAGACCAGGATCTATGCATTCGGAGGGTATCAGAGCTCTGTCTGTGCGTTTGCTAAATATGCAGCCTCCCTCCTGGCTAAGCCCAGATTTACATACCTAAAAATTCAACAATGCACATACAGAAGCATTGGAACGCTCACAAAAGTAGCCTTCAGGCTTTCGTCAGGCTCAGCCACATTTGTATAATGCCGCTTTCAGTGAAGGAGCGGGGCCCTACTTTAGCTGTGTGTTTTTAAGTTTGTTGACATCAAAGGAGTTTGAAAGGCAATTCTTCATATTCTCTTGCTCTCTGCATTTATTTGCCTCAGTCAAATCTTCCCACTGCATCAGTAAACATGGAAACCTTCCAACAAGGCCACTCAATTACCAGCCGCACGGACTGGAAAGTCTCCCTTATCAGCACGGAGGCTGCTTTCTTTGTGCGGCGGAGGGTCCCTGAAAAGGCTCCTGCCGGGGCGTCCAGCAGCATTCAGAACCCACGCTCCGCGTGCACAATCACTTCCGTCCGGCCGAGGGTTTGCTTGTCACTGTGGCTGGATTATCTCAGCGTTAAACCGGTGTCGCCGCAGCCTGCCCACCCTCCAGAGAGGCTGTGCTGGGAACTCAGGCAGTAAACAAGCGAGCGGCTATGTGAGTGTGAGGGAAGCGGGCACGCGGGGCTTCTGACCACAGCTCCATCCCGAGGCACCTGAGGGCTCATCACGCCCGCAGCGGCTGGAGCTCACCGCCCAGGACCCCCAGGAACACAGCACCACGTGACCCGCCAAGCTCCCCGAAGGTCGCTTGGGATGTTAAGCATCTGAGGTCACTGCGAGTGTTTGATTTCTCTAAATTGGGGCTGGGAGGCCTGGAGGGGTTGGGGGGGAGAGACCCCCAAAACTCAGGCCCTCTGGGGCTCTGCCCTAGGAAAGGAAGTTAGAAGCGAAGTCGGAAGGTTCAAGAGCAAAGCAAAGCAAACATCCCGTCCCCAGGTTGCACGTGACGAATTGTTTTATTCTCCCTTTGTTTTTGTGGTTTTCAGTGGTTTGGCAACAAGCAGGAGTTATTCGGTTGAAACAGAGGAGGAAACTCTGCGGGTATTATGCCTTCCAGTTCTTCTCGCTTTTGGCCACTCTCTTGTGTTTCATGTGCTAGTTCCTCATCCTCGGGGCTGATGCATGTGGGTCCCCGCCCACCACGTCCCCACAAGTGTGTCACAAACAAGACAGAGCAATGAGAAGAAGAAAAACATAGACTTTCCTGTGGTCGGGTTGCTCCCCAAAGCCGCCTGGCAGAATTTGCAGTCCGTCCCCTTAGGTCCCGTGACCACCTTAGCTGTGAAGGAAACCTTGGTCTGCCAAGGGAGGGAGTCTGAGCACTAGACGCATGGTCAGACCTCCCGCAGGGCTGCTGTGCACGGAGCAGGCAGGAGGAGGCTACAGCGGACCCGCCAGCCTGTCCTGGCCGCCGCCTTCACCCTCCCTTGGTCCAGGTTCCCTCGCCCCGGTGTGGACCCCATCCTCTGTCCCCGGCGCATACCCACAGGCGCAGGAGAGCCTTCTGCTTCTGAGCGCGTCTCCTCCAGCTCCGGACACCTCGCCCCAAATGCTGCATAGGTGACTCTGGGAAGCCTCCCAAGTTTACTGAATTATTATTATTTTTAATGAGCCTCCCTTTGGTGGAACCATGGGTTTTTAGACAGATGCCCCCTCTCTCCTTGGCTGACTCCTCTGTCAGGGAGGGCTGTTTGGTGGTGGTGGTGGTCGGGGGGGGTGATTGGAGGGACCCTGAGTCCCCACCTTCTGGGACCACACAGAGCTTGTCCAGCACAGGAGCCGGGGAGGAGGGATGATGGCTGGCTCCTCTTTGCTAAGGGCTCCCACGGTGCGTGACTCTTTGCCGAATCCCTTTCCGCCAGCAGCTCCTGGCACGCCGTCGCCGTCGCTGCCGATGGGGTAAATACACACAAAATAGTAACAAACTTTTCCCTGATGCCGGAAGGGAAAGGACACACCCCCTTTGTATATTTCCTTCAGAAAGCTTGGATTTGTCACCCTTTCTCGTCTTCCGAGACTTGCATAAACCCTTTAAAAAGATTTGGAAGTAAATCTTCTCAACAGGTCTCTTGCTAGGTCTTCCTCCCGGGAATGTCCTTGTAGGAGTCCTCCCTTGGGAATGTGAATGTCAGGGAGGTTGGTTGTGGCCTCTCTGTCCCCCACCCCCATCGGTGGGAGACTTCACGGGGGCGGGGGGGAATCCTGCAAAAATCCCCGTGGCTGTACATTTCCTTCGGATAAAGACAGTCACCATATGTGTAATGTCTCGTATCTGCCTGACTCCCTAAAAGGGAGAGATTTCCTGCCTTTATGTCTCTTTAGTGGATTGTCAGCGATGCGCCTCCCAGTCGGGCTTGAAGTCCTGCACCTGCTTCGGGGAAGGTGGAGCTGGGGACACGGGACGGGGACGTGCTCTCGATCCCGGGGTCCCTGCTCCATCTGCCAAGTGTAAATCCCATTCCTCGTGGCCCCTTCCTCCCTCTCAAAGCGAGCATTTGCCCACCTCTGTGCCTTTCTCCCGCAGACACACCTCCCTGCTAGACCATCTCTTGTCTCTCTTTTCCGCGTGAGGGTACTGGTGGACCCATGTCCACCGCTGAGGGGAGCCAGGATGATCTCCGTACGGTCAAGTCAGCTCTTCAGCAACCTTAATCCCTCTTGGGGAGTCCTAAGTCCTAAGTCCCTCCATGTAACCAAATCGATTCACCCCATCTGGTCTGGACCATCCCACTGTGTCCTGCGACAGCCAAGAGCTCAACTGTGACTCGTAATAGTGAACAATGACCTTCCAGACCTTGTCCCGAAAGGCGGACCTGCCGGCTGAACCCAGCACAGAGCTCTGAGAGCGGGGACTGCGTCTCCTTCCCATCATCATTCAGAGGGTGCTGCTGAAGTTTGCATCTCGAATCCTGTAAAGGGAAGGAGGGAGAGAATTGCCTGATTAAATAAACAAAACCAACATGCTTCTTGTTCTGCCGGAGACAATGGCAGCAGATAAACAAAGCGCGGTGCCAATCATGGCTTATTTCCCCAAAGCAGGACTTTGTTTTTAGCTCTAGTCAAAAATAGATTCCCATTTACAAGTACTTTACTGTCAATAAAAATCCATTTTCAGCACGCGTTTGCCTCTGTCCCAATTCAACACGTGGTTTCTAAGGAGAAAAGAATGTTCTACTTAAAAATAGCAGCTCCTTTCGTCTGCTCTTCTCTTTCCTTCCCTCTGCCCTGCCGCATTTTCCGTTCACAGACATGTTCCCTCCTTGTGCTGTCTCTTTGAGCAAAGCTCATTGGCAGGGGTGAGGAGGGGGCTTCGTTCATGCTAGCGACAAGCTCTCTGGCTCCACAGAAGCCACACGACGTGCCAAATGCTCTGGTGCTTTAGATGCCGATCGAAGCAAGGAAGCCCAACAGGACAGTGATGTATGGGTGCTTTTGGGGTCTCCAAGCGGGACAAACCCACCAGAACCTTCCAGTGCCAAGAATAGAAGGAAGCGGGCTGGGAGGCAAAGTGGGACACACACACACACACACACACACACACACACACTCTTTTATTCTGCACAAGGAAACCACATTCTGAAGGTCTCACACATTCCCAGATCAGTCCAAAGCCTGATCTGCTTCCTGGGTGATGGGAGACAAGTCCGGTCCCTTCTTCCTCCAGGACTTGGGAGGCTTTCTTGAAGTTCCTGCACAGGGTATCTTCCCAACTGTCATTAGTCATGGGTTTCAGGACAGGCCTATATTATCTCCAAATCTCAAGGAATATATATGCAAGACAAGATGTATTTTTGCAAACAAAATTGCAAGAAACAATATCATGTCTTTCGGGGAGGGGACGGCACGCCAAGGCAACAGGGATTAGCTGGGGCTCGGGAGAGAACAAGTCCAGAGACGGGCAGTTTCATAGACGTTGATGGGAGCCCTCGATGTTGAAGGATTCTTGGGCTCTTCGTGAAGGCTAGAGTATGGAGGGAGAGTCAGACGGGAAAGAGACCAGTGGCAAGGTGTCCCTAAGGGGAGCTCAACGTTTGGAAGAAATTCCAGGCCATCAACACCAGAAAGTCAGAGCAGCAGAAGAGAAGGGTGGAGGAGGCAGTTGGGGCAAGATCGTGGTTAGCTTGGAGACGTAGAATCTGGAGATTTCATTGTTTTTAAAGATTTTATTTATTTGACAGACAGAGATCACAAGTAGGCAGAGATGCAGGCAGAGAGAGAGGAGGAAGCAGGCTCCCTACTGAGCAGAGAGCCCGATGCGGGGCTCGATCCCAGGACCCTGGGATCATGACCTGAGCTGAAGGCAGAGGCTTAACCCACTGAGCCACCCAGGTGTCCCTGGGGATTTCATTTTTGAGGCCACAAGTTACAGTATCTCTAATTCACCCAGAATGTAAATGTCTTGTGTGCTTGATAAACTCCGCTCCCGAATTGTGTTTATGAATTTTTTGCCATTCTCACCAGCTACCCCTGTTTAAGGGGAGTCCCCTTCTCAACGCGGTAATTAGACGTCTAAGGAAGCCAGCAGGGCCCATGGTGACCCCACTGCCGACTCTTCAGTCCTGACTCGTTGCTCCTACGCTTCTACAAATAGTCTGAGCAGCAGCCCTCCTCGTGATGTGCCACACAGTTCCTGTGACAGCTCCGTGAACCCACAGAGACACCTAACCCACTTGGAACAGATAGGGGAAATATAAGGCCTTTTTATTATTAATAGGAAACCCTTTACGATCTCACTCAGCAATCGTTCATTAAGCATTCACCGTATTCCCAAGCCCTGTAAGGAAGAGGAGGTAGAAAAGGCAATTCATTCCGACTGAGGCTACCTGGCCCCAGGTTTCGCCTCCCATGGGCATCTGGAGGGATGGTTTAGGGAAGAAGAAGTCAAAGTCCCTTCCTGAGGTCTTCTGAACTTGGGCACTTAGCCCGAGAATCCTAACCTTCCTTCCATGAAATAAATACTTTCATTGTGGAGTGCTAGGACGATCCACTGACTCTCTCTCCTCAGTTCATAATTGGGGATGGAGCAATGATGACGCTGGTTTCCCTGGGAGAGAGCCAACATCCATGGTACAGTACGCTGCCACCAGGTGGCGATCAATGCCTTCATCCCAGAGCTTGAAGGATCAGCCCTCCCTGGTATTCGTTCCATTCTTATGAGGAATATCAAAACTATTAGGAATATTTTATTAATCTATTGCAACCGGTAGGGGTGCCTTGTGGAAGTTTTCCATGTCACGGATGTTCTTAAACATATTATTCCTTTTAATCTTCGCAACTGCCCGAAATGGCCCCCCTTATCTCCATTTTGCAAGCCAGGGAAGGGAGGTTGAGGTTGATTGAGGTGCCCGAGGCCACATGCATCTTAAGTAGCGCAGCCAAGGTCTGAAACAACTCAACCCAATCAGATCTCTCATGCTGCATATTCAGACTTTTCGGAGTGTTCCTAAATTCCAAAATTTTAATTAGCATAATCCCTTATTTAAGTAACTGAACTTAATGCCCTGACGCTCTATGTTCAAGATTGCCTAGAGAAAAAAACTTTGCAGAGAAGAGATCTATGCCTAGGGGGTTGAGTTGTGTCCCTCCCCACCCCCTCCCCACCCCCCCCCCCCCACCCCCCCCCCCCCCCCCCCCGAAAAACGTGTTGAAGTCCTCATCACCATTGCCTCTGAAAGTGAGTGACCTGATTTGGGAAGAGAGTGACTGTAGATGGTCAAGTTGAGATGGAGTCGTTAGGGTGGGCCTTACCCAGGATGTCGGGTGTCCTTGTAAGAAGGGGAGTTGGGTCGCACGGACAGGTGCATCCCCAGGAGGGGCCTGTGGGAAGATGGGATTCAGCTGTCACTAGCAAGTGAGTTCCTAGAAGCCAGCAGGGCGGTCTGGGACTTCTCTTTCCTCCGACTCCAGGAAGCCTTGAGGCTTTACTTCTGGGTTTTCGCACAGGAGAGAGAATAGGTGTCTGTTTTTCAGACCATCTTTGTCACTGCCCCCCTAGGACCTCACCCAGCACCTTCTCCTTCCTCTTCTCTTCTGTTTTCTGTTATGGCTTTCAATGAGAGACTCACTCATGTCTGGGCTTTGGTGGTCCCCCTGACCACCCCATGTCTACCTGGTCGTGCACATCTTGAGCCGTCCTGTAAATATGGGCCCACAGACCTGGGAGGAGTGAGCTATGGTGGCTTCACTCCCACCAGGCTCCTGGCTGGCTGAGGAGGAACTGCTCCTCCCCGGGGCTGGGGATCTCTGGGCTCTGGGCTTCTGCGGCTGGAAAGGTGGTCAGGGGTGAGGAGAAGGGAAACCTGGCTCCCTAACAGCTTCTCCCATGTCCCACCCAACTTCTCCGCGAATGCAGGCAGAGCCAGAGCAAAGAAGCTAATGATGCTGAGAACCCGGGTGCCCTCGGGGATCGATGCTTTTTGAGACAGAATGAGGGCAACTCCTTCTGTGTTCTTGGAGGAGAAAGAACTTCTCTCCTTCTAGTTAGTGTCTGATGGCATGACCGTTGGATATTAATTGATATTTAAATATGATGGCCCCACTTCAGATGTTCTAACAAACCTCTTGATCCACCTGTGTTAGCTTCCTGGGGCCACCACAAACTGGGGGGTTGAAAGCGGCAGAACTGTGCTCTCTCCTGGTTCTGGAGGCCAAAAGTCCCGAATCAAGATGCTGGTAGGCCACGCGTTCTCTGACAGATCTAGGGAAGAATCCTTCTTTTCTAGCCTCTTGTGGCCCCGTCATTCTCTGGTTAGTGGCCACATCCCTCCAGCCTCTGCCTCCACCATCACACGCCCATCCTCCCTCTAGGTCTGCACCTGTGCATCCTCTCCCTTTCTTACAAGGACCCCAGCACTGGATCTAGACCCCCACGGAACCCAGTATGACCTCAGGTTCATTCCTTGCATCAGCAAAGACCCTGTTTCCCAGCAGGCTCCCATTCTGACATCCCCAGAGGCGTGAATGTTGGGGGAGCCCCGCTCCGCTCAGCACACCGATGACATAATGCAGAGTCACAGCCCTGGCCCCAGCAAGAGGCTCTTGTAGGGTGTCTTCAAGGGTCTTCAACACCCTTGAACTTGAAAGTATTAAAGAAGCTCCCATGAAATACCTGTGATTTAATTTAAAATAATTTAAATTTCCTGGCTATTATCCACATATTTATCTAGACCCCTCCTGGTCTATTTCTAATTTTAGTGGCATCGATTAAAGACAATGAGTTCCATATAATTGCTATACCCAGGAGAGAGTCGTCGGTTGCTTTCATCTTTACTCTCTGCTAAAGGCACTAAAATATTCCCTTAATAGATCAACCAAAGAATTTTTCTTCTTTAGCTTCCTCTTTTCCCCCTCCCCCTTCCCCCCCTGCTTCCTTCCTTCTTTCCTTCCAACAGGCTCTTCTTCTTTCTCCTTTTCTTTGTTTAAGCCACAGAGAGGCAGGTAACTTGGCAGAGCCAGATGGAGTTTCTGTCTTCACAGCCTTCTCATTCCTGTTTTCTGTTCCCCTTGGGTCGTAGAAACAAATAATTTCTTTCAAGTTGATATTTTGCCTATTTGGATGGAAAGATGGAACATATTTTTCTACTTGTCAAAAATATCATTCTAAATGTCTAGGCAGCTAGAGAATAAATATCACTTGGGATGAATAACTAATCATGTCTGAAAAGAGAGCCTAGTGTAGTCTTCTGAATCAGTTCTGAATCCTAAACACTTATTGCCATGGTATGTGAAACACCGCCCCCCCTTTTGGTTTTTGGCAAATGTAAAATCATGTATTCTTTTTCTTGGTCCCTTTGACCTAAACACGCCAGTTGCTGAAAGGCTAGCTATTTGTGGGAGATTTTATTCAAGAACACAGCCTTTTTTCCCAAGCTCTATATCTTGTTAAGGATGCTGTTCCTTCAAAGCCTATTAAGGGGGATATTTTGATTTGAATGATTTCATCTAAGACCCCAGCTGTCTCTCTGCAAAATAGATAGAGATCTGCCAGATGCTTATTCTATGCTACATAGTTATGTCAGGTAGAAGATAAGGGCTCAGAGGTGAATAGGAGCCCATCCATGCCCGCGCATTCCTCTAATATTATATCACCATACATGACATTACAGAGACACAGGGACGTAGTGATCGCACAGTGTGTGAAGACAGGATAAAATATGCTCAAGGAGCCATGGAAATGCAAAGGAGGGGCCCATCTTCAGCTGGGTACAGCTGTGCTCAGACAGATTCAGGTGAAGGGAGAGAGAGAGGCTTGGCGTGGGTGGGAATTCCAGGGAGCAGGGGATTAGAATGAGCAACAGAGAGTATCTTCCTCTGTTAGTTCTCAGTATAGACTATGTTTTGAGGACAGAAAATTTAACCCAGAAATGGACTGCAATGAGGTACACCTGTTAGACTTCTGTCACTTCCTGGTTTGAAGTGGTACTAGAGTTATGGCAGATGAAACCATTGGGACTGCCGGGGAAGAAAAAATTTCCTCTACCCTTCAAGTTTCTTTTGCCTAGTCTAAGGATTAAATTGACAGGAGACAGGTTAAGAGGAAAAATCAAATTTAAATACATACTTACAGGAATCCCATATACATGAGAGGTTCCAAAAACAGTCAGGCAAAATGAGGTACATGTGTCATCCTAAACTAAGGAGAAGAGAGTACAGGTCTGGGTTTTCAAAGGAAAAGAAAGGAAAATTATTTGCAGGAAGATGAGAAAGATTACATGCTCGGTAAATAAACATTTGCTTGCCACTCAGAGATAATGAGATAGAGGAATTTTAACAGACTCTGCTAAGTTCCTCCCTGGTTTATATTCTACATCAAATATACTGGTACTAGCTCTTTTTCTGGAGCAGGTTCTCTCTCTAAATTCTTTTGGGTGGTGAGAGGGAAAGGTTTCTTCCTGAGTCTTTGGGCCTTGATTGTTTTCAGTTCCAAATAATCTACATGCCAAAGTGGCCCATCTTGAGTCCACTCATTCTGAACCTCTGCAGTGCTGGAGATGATCACAACTGGGCCAGTGGAAGCTGAGTCCACAAATCTTTGGACACCCTTCCCATCCAGAGGTGGCACCTACGTTGAGGAATAACAAATATGGTTTATAAAGGGGGACATTGCATAAGAGCATCTTGGTCCCCAGGGAGGTAGGCATGGGTGGAAGAAGCTTCAAGCACACATGTCTTTGGGATTGCCTCTGACATTTAAGGAGAAGTGAAACAAAGAGGAATGGGAGAAGCAGCAGAATCCAAGGGGAAAGCAACTCAATATTGAAGAGTATTGACCCTGCCAGGCAGGAAGAATAAGGCAAGAATTCAGAACAGGTTGGAAGAATAAATACATCAGTTGAATTCAATCAACATCATGAATCAACCTGGACGGAGTGCTCAGACTCATATGGAATAAGAGAAGACCTCCATTTGGGGGAGGGCAGACGTGGAGACCCTCACTCTCATGGATATTCTAGACAAATTCTGGACAAGTTATCTGGGTGGTCAGAGCAATCATCCAGGTGTTTTGGGGGCTCCACACCTACTGTGCCAGCCAAAATATTTGTCAATAAGCAATTTTGGCCCACTGGGAAGAAAATCCTAATTATTATGAGATGATAAAACTTCATTTGTTTGGGACTGTAACCTCAATTTGCAGGAGAGGGTAAAATCCATAAAGGTTAATAATTTAAAATAGTGATGATAAAGGAAATTGGGCCTATTTACTAATACTTTTGTGTTCAGGGTAAATATTAATGAGAATTATTTTGTATGCAAAGTGCTTATGATATTTAAGATAACTTGTCACATTACATAAGAGGTTAGCCTTGTGATCCCAACTAAAACAAGGAGTTTGGAAATTAATTTTAGAATTGCAATTTTAAGTTGAAAAGTATAAGATAATTTACCTAAGCACAGACAAGATTGGACTGTCTAAGAGAACTTGAGCTTTCTCTGTAAGTTTATTTATTAGATTTACTGGGGCTGTTTAAGTATTTAAGAGAGCTTTCCATATTAATGAAGCATATACATTGCTTAAAAAGAAGCCAACTACCTTAAATTTATGAACATATTTTGAAATATTTAAAGGAATTTAATTTACTAACTTATTAAAACTTCCTCTTAAAATGTTATAAGATACTAGAGATTTATAAATAGGATATTAAAAATTTTCAGTTGAACTTCAAGGCTTTTGCAAAATACAGTTTTTGCCGTGTTTACTTTAATAAGTAGAATATTAAAAAGAACAAAAATAAAACAAGTAGCTATGCATAGTCTTCCCTCTGCACAGAGGAAACCTTTATAGCATCAGAAACTCAGCGTCCTGAACCATTAACAAAAAACCAGGCATTTTGTGTTGTTTGGGTAGGGACATGTTTGGTGGGCCAGGACTCATCAGTTGAAACAGGCAAAAGAAATGAATTCAAGTTGGTGATAGGAGTCTGGGGGGCTCTTCAGAACAGAGTCCTGAGTATGAAAATGGAATCACAACATGACGTGGGGTGAACACTACCCAAAGAACCTCACTGCATTCTCTCCAAGTAGATAGTGGAAGGTATTCCTGAAAAATCCATCAGAAAGGGGCCTCAGGTGGGGAGGAGGTGATGGGGCTGGGAATTATAATGAGGGAAAGGGCTTCAAGATAGAGAGCTGGGGTGGTCCCCTCAGTCGAGGAGGATGTGAAAGTGTGCAGTGACCTAGACCTCTTGACACTTGACTTAAAAAACAAAACAAGAAGTTAAACAAATGAACAAATTCAAATTTGGATTTGAATGATTTCATCTAAGAACACAGTTGTCTCTCTGCAAAATAGATAGAAATCTGGGGTGCCTGGGTGTCTCAGTGGGTTAAACCTCTGTCTTTGGCTCAGGTCATGATCCCAGGGTCCTGGGATGGAGCCCCACATCAGACTCTCTGCTCAGCAGGGAGCCTGCTTCCCCCTGTCTCTCTCTGCCTGCTTGTAATCTCTGTCAAATAAATAAATAAAATCTTTAAAATAAAATAGATAGAGATCTGCCAGATGCTTAGTCTATGCCACATAATATTTCTGGTGGGAGCTAGGAGATAGGGGCTTCTCAGGATGTAGGATTCCAATCTGATTCGATCGATCTGGGACCTGATACAGCTTTCCTATTGAAAATTGCCAAATAGTTGGTGTGAAAATCCCCGGAATCATCCAGTTCCAAAGGAGATTGGTCACGTTTCTGGGTAGTTGTGATTCTAAATAGAACTATTTCCTGGACCTGTGCTTTTTATTGGTATCTGATGAACACGGGGCCGTGGCAATAGTTACCAGAAGACACACGGGATTTCTTCATTTTCTGATCTGTCTGTAGACTAGATTTAATATTCCATTTTTAAAAGGTGATTGCTCTCTCCCCTGAACAGAAGTCTGAAGTCGAACAAAGGACAGTGGCTCTCCCCTCGTTAACTTTAGCAATTAATCCTGGATCTTCCATTCCCCTGTTTGTTCAAGCCATCAAGGAAAGTGTGTTGGATAAGACCACCATCCTACAGGAACGCCTTCCATTTTGAGACGCGGACAGTTCTAACTTCTCTCCAGGGTGAGCCCCGACGATGCAGATCTTGCCTCCAAAGTGAGAGAGGGCCACGCTCCTCTGAGGAAACAACTCTGCCTGTGAATCAGACCGACCTTCATGGAAGACACCTCGCTGGGGGTCCATGGGTTCACCAACCCCCCGTGCTCTCCTCTAGTCCAGCGGTAACGCAGTATCTACAGCTTCCCCTGCCTTCAGCCCCTATTTCCGTGTGATAAGAACTCTTGATCTCATTCGAAGATCCCAGGACCCGCACACACCGCGGGACAGGGTCCCTGCCCCATCTGTGGGTGCCAGAGTAGTAAGACTGCAAATTGCTTTGGGAGCCATTCTCCACCATTTGTGGCACCAGTGGAAACCCGAGCCATCCATAATGACCGCTGCTTGACGCGGAGCCCTTGTGGGGCATGGATTTGCTGTTCCTTTTCTAATCACAAGGAAGTCCCTCCTGATAGGAAGGAAGGACAGGGTGGGAGTCGCTAACACAGGGAGGGAGGGAACAGGGTGCGAGTCGCTAACACAGGGAGGGTCCCCTGCTGCTTCCTTCTTCCACCTGGCAGGGGACAGAGTTGCAGGAGGCTGGGGCCCCTGAACACAGTCTTGTGAGCGTCCCAGGGCCCTCTGTTCTCCCTGGGACCCTCCAGTCCCTTCCGTCCCAACATCTCTGCTGTCACCTGGAGAATGAGCTACAGACAGCCAGGACCCCAGGAGAGTGCCAGGGACAGGGGCATCACCTGGAGAACTCGAACTGTCCCGAAGTCAGCTGACTAGAAGTCATGCCCCCAATGGGGAAAATTCACAGCCCTTAGACCCCTCTTTTCCAGGGAGCAAAACATTCCTGATTCTAATAGTGCAAGCCCTGCTGCTGTAATTCAGATGTTGAAGTCAGCTTTTTATCGAAAGAACAATTGCTTCATGAAATCACTCCTTTTTGAGTGGATTTTTCATTAGGTGTATACACACATGAGCATACATGGGCTTGCTTTTTTCTTATGATTATTGAAAGAGTCCCCTTTATCGCAAAGACAAGTTTAGACCCAAACCCCAAAATAGTTTCTGCGCTCAGTGGGTTAAGCCACTGCCTTTGGCTCAGGTCATGATCTCAGGGTTCTGAGATCGAGTCCCGCATCGGGCTCTCTGCTCAGCAGGGAGCCTGCTTCCTCCTCTCTCTCTGCCTGCCTCTCTGCCTACTTGTGATCTCTCTCTGTCAAATAAATAAATAAAATCTTTAAAAAAAAAATTTGTCGTAAAGAGCTCAGAATGGGGAGGGGGAGGGATCTCCGAACAGATCACGATCTCCTGATACCACTTCCTCACGTGATACACCCGTGTGCAGAAGCTGTATTCCTCGTCCCCGTCACACCTTCCCACCATAAGAACTGGTCCTTTATACCAGGGTTTAAGGGGCTTTTCATGACAAAGAGCCCCCCATCCCCTGTCCCCGCCACCTTCACAAGCATTCCCTCTGTCCTTCATGGGACCTTTAACCAGCACAGAACACGTGCAGGGGGAGGACATGCCGAGCAGCGAGCCGTGGTGGCAGACTCCCCACCTCCAGGATGCTGGGCTGCCACTGCCTGGGTCTCCTTCAGGCTGCCCTGACCGTCACCTGCCTTCCATATCCAGCCTGGAACAGTTGGCAGCCGGTGTACCCTTGCGGGGCAGGCACTCGGGCTGGATGTAATCAGTCTTGCTGCGTTTCTGAGCCTCAGCACAGTGATTCCCGGGGCAGGCTTTCCCTCCACGGTCCCTGGGCTGGATGTGGCTTTCTCTAGCATGGACATTCAATGCTAAGGTTGCACCTGGTAGGGCGAGCTTGCTAATGCATACGTGCGTTTACAAATATCACACGTATGATATCGCTACCATCCTTTATATTAGTATGAAATATAATATAAATATTACAGAGATACCACAACTATCTTATAGATTAGTCTTATATATAATTTATTATATATCACTGTACAATATATATTGCTATGAATATAGAGAGAGGAGTTATTATAATTCCTATAATGGTATACATATCAGTCTTTCCCCATCATTTTATATTATATAATTGTATAATATTATACAATATTATACAATATATATAATTGTATAAAATTGTATAATAATGCTGCTTCATGGCATCATTTGGCAGACAAAGCAACAATTACAGGGTAACTGGACTATAGTTCCCAAACAGCGTACGTGGTGAGCAGTCCCCATAATTCAATTTTCAGAGCAAAAGTTACTGCAGTGAGTCAACTAAGCATTTCTCCTTGAAATAAGGAAAGTCTCCTCCAATAACTTTGGGAACAAATACCAGGTTTGTTAACAGGGTCAAAGGAAGGGGAAAGCAAGCCTAAAGTGATACCCAGCGGCCGTAGCGTGGGTGTCTACCAGAATTCTCCAGTCAGGGGAATCAGAAGGAAGCACGTTTCCAAAGGTACAGATGCCAGCACCGTGGGGCAGCAAGACCCAGGAACAGCTCAGGAACTGGGAGGTAACGACATGGCTGAGGCTGGCTGGGGGCTCCCAGGGTCAAGAGCAGGAGAGTCCCTGGGCTTTGAAGAAGAGGGTGGTGTGAGACGAGCCACGTGGAGGGGAGCCATCACCTCTGCCACGAGCCAGGGCCGGTCGAGGTGACCTCCCGGACATACCTCAACCCCTCTCTTGGGGAAAGGCTCAAAGCTGGAAGCTGCCCTCCGTGAGCAGGGAGGCTCCCGGGAGGTGGAGCAAGACGGTCAGGACGTGACCATTCCAGGCTGCGAGCCACCCCGAGTGTGGTCCAGAAGATTAGAATAACTATAAAGGCGACAGCCTCCATCACGGGGCTCACGTCACATCCGAGTGTGACCTGCATCTGCCTCCATCCCCTGGGTCGGGCTGGACTCAGTGATACCCAGTCCCTTCCGACGCCGGACGCCCTGGGCTAGGACGGACCGCAGACCCGTGGGGACGAAGCCGCACCTTTTTGTGTGAGGCACTGGGGAGTATTTCCTTTCAGAAGAACGGGGACCATTTACATAAAAGCCATCTGGGCTTAAGTCATGAAAGGACCAGGGATGCGTCAAAGCATTCCAGAGAATTCTATCGCAGAAGAGGAGGCTTTAGTCTACAAGTCTCTACTGATTTCTTTGTCCGCCTGGCTCGTCAGGCTGAAACTGTGGCTTTGCCTTGCGGACGGCGAGGACGCGTAGCTGGGAGCCGTGTGGCTGAGAGGGTCCGGGTGCCCAGGCTGATCAAACGCACCATGACTTAGCTTTTCCTTTACTTATAAATTCATTCCTCAAATATTTGTTGGGAACACATACGAATTGAGGGCTAGTGCTTTTGCTCTACCAAGATTTTTGGTTTTTTAATTTATTTTTTTTAAAGATTTTATTTATTTATTTGACAGACAGAGGTCACAAGTAGGCAGAGAGGCAGGCAGAGAGAGAGCGGGAAGCAGGCTCCCTGCTAAGCAGGGAGCCCGATATGGGGCTCGATCCCAGGACCCTGAGACCATGACCTGAGCCGAAGGCAGAAAGAGGCTTAACCCACTGAGCCACCCAGGCACCGGTCTACCAAGATTTTTAAAATAAACCTGAATACGGGTATTTGGATTATAAATGCCCAAAATAACACCTTCACTTGTTGTGAACTATAAACAATTCAACAACAGACTCTCCAGAGTTTACTATAAACTATACTGACATAAAGACCGTATAGCACGTAACTTGTAAATAACTGTAAAATGTACAGTATCCTTCTTTAACAATTCTATGTAGCCAACTGATAGTTTATTAAGACTTTATTTCTTCAGAGCAGTTTTAGGTTTGCGGCAATGATGGGAAGAAGCTACGGAGATTTCCCGTGGTCCCCGGAGACTCACAGGTGCACAGGCTCAGCACCGTCAATGTCCTCCCCACACCGGGGGGACATTTGTTACAATGGTGACCCCACTCTGACACGTCGTCATCACCCGGAGTCTGTAGTTCACATTCGGGTTGGACATTCTTGGTGTTGGACATCGTGTGGGTTTGCACAAATGTATCATGACGTGTGTTTCCCCATTGTGGCCATTATGGCATCACAGAGTAGTTTGCCCTAAAAATCCTGTGTTCCATTGTTCATCCCTCTCCTCCCCTGCCCCTGGCAACTACTGACCTTTTTATAAAAGTTTCCTTAGTTGTGCCTTTTCCAGAACGTCCTAGAGCTGGAATCACACAGTATGGAACCTGCTCTGAATGGCTTCCTTCCGTTTAAGGTTGAGGTCGTTCAAGTAGGTCTGGAACGGACAGGAATACCCAACTGCCGTCCTGTCGTGCCCCACAGGCATACACGGCCTGTAGTCTAACATTACATGTGGCCGTGCCCGTGAACGTGCCCGGTGTTGCATATGTCAGCAAGCAGAAACGTGTGTTATTTCCAGATGGTGGGGGTTTTACACCATCAGAGCTGGGTTTGGAGTCCCAGCTCAACCACGAAAGGCTGCCAAGAATCCACTTGGATCCTGCAAGGCTCCGTGTCCTTGTGTCTCGGTGCCGTCAGGAGCACATATGCACGGATTTGCTGTGAGGTGAGGGGCTGCTGGGCTCAGGCTTAGCACCACGTCTGGCCACAGTCGAAGCTTAATGTGGGGTCCCATCAGCCACGATGACGATGGCAGGTCAACCCCCTGGAAAAAGGCTCTCCTGTGGCCTTTAGCGTAGAGGATGTTTATTAAGCCTGCCCTTGGGACTCTCTGGCAAGGCATGGAATGAGATGGCTCAGAAGAGCATCTGGTGAGGCAGAGATGGCCGGGCATTTGCACGGGGCAGGCATGACCTTGGGAAAGGCCGCTCTCGGCGGCAGCGGCCGCCTTGGAGGAAGGTGCTGGCAGCTGAAGACCCTTAGCAAACAGGGTTCCAAGCATCAGGGAAGAAACACCTCCCAGAAGGGAACCGGGATGGCCCAGGGAAGTTCCAGGCCCGGGAGGCAAGGACATGGTAAGGGGCTGAAACAGACACAGCGCGGCCCCTTTGCGAGGATGGTGGGTCAGGAGGAAACCACTTTCCTCTGGCTCCAAAGACACTCTGACCCTCGCTTTTAAGCTCTGCGCTCCTTCCCTCACCTGCCAGCGGCGGGATGTAGCTGGGATCTCTTTTAAGATGTGTTTTCGATCGTGCTCAGCCTGGGACCACGTGGAGGGACCCCAGGAGAGACCAGCGCTGGCATCTGCATGATTTCCTTCAGTGCCACCAGCCCCTGGCTATGTAATGAGCTCTGGGGGTTACAGGGGACACGGCAATCAGCTTCCAGTTTGCAACCCGTGGGAGAGAAGAGCCGTGCTGAGGTTCGTCAACTAGTTTTTCTTGTCCATGGCTTTGCATCCTTCGAGCTCCATCACTTGCAAGGGTGGTTGTTAATCACGAGGGAAGCTGCTTGGGCAATGACAGAAACATTGCTTCCTGTCCCTAAAAGGTCCATGCTCGATGGCCAGGTGAAGACCCTGGTGCCCTACCAGGTTGAGAGTTTCCCTTTCCCCCAACCCAGGTCTCCTCGGACCCTCTGAATGTGACCTCATTTGGAAGTGAGGTCTTTGCTGCTGTGCTTACTTGAGATGAGCTGCTGTGGTCCGAATAAGAAGGGAGGACCCTCAGGAGAAGGCCAGGTGGAAACAGGCGGAAGTGGGAATGGCGTGGACCCGAGGCACGGAGCACCAAGGATGGTTGGCCACAGCCCAGCGGGAAGAGGAGCAGGGAGCAGATTCTCCCAGAGCTCTCTGGGGGAAGCACAGGCAACACCCCCACTTGGAGCTCCGGCCTCCAGAACTGGGAGACGACAGATGTTTCAAGCCCCCCACATTGTGGTCCTGGGTTGCGGCAGCCCCAGGGAAGGAAGGCAGTGCCCAAAGAGATCAAACGCTCTCCTGAGGTCTGAGGCTACAGACATTCTTAGAAAATGCCGTACCAACGACCACCCAACAATGGCACTGCCGATGGCAAGGATCAGCGGGTGTGTGGAGAACAAAATGGGTCATCTGCAGAAGGAAAAAGGAACTTGGGGCCAAGAACCTCCTCAACCCTGCAAGTCTATACCCATGTGATCAAGACCACTGTGCGGTTAAAGCTTCAGAGGAGTGAATTACAATGTGGGAAGAATACTATCACGGGGACTAGAATTCTTGACGTGGACTTGCTCAGATTTCCCTTCACCCAGCGAGGTCGGTACGATCATCATCTGTGTCTTCCCAGTGAGGACGTCCAAGTGCAGAACTGTAGCTTCAACCTCAGATCTTCCAGCTGGGAAAAGCCAAAGGCTGCATTTGAGCTGGGCCCGCAACACACGACTCCACACAAGAAGACCTCCGTGAGCCTCTGGAAATCCACACCAGCTCATCTCCTGTGTCCTCAGGTGCAGATGGGTGCAGGAGCAGATCTGCTCAGAGCAGATGGGTGAGGCAGGTGCATGGTGCCCAGACCCTCACCCACCCCACCTGTGCGTGGTCTGGCGGGGTCCCAATATCACCCAAGGGTCATTTAACTTCCCAAACTGATAGGGACATAGGTTCACTGTCAGCGTGACATTTCCCTCTCTAGGAGACTCAGGCTCGGTCAAACGACATAGCAGTTTGGCCACCAAGAGAAGAAATGTTTCTCCATTTTCCATGAACGCTTTTCAATTCAAACTTGATAAAATGCTTGGCCTCTTCAGGAAGTCAACTCAACATTGTCTTGCATGAATCCATCATCACCAAGACTGGTGTCTGGCGACAAGAACAGTCCGTGCTAACAACTTGGCCAAGACGAAAGCCACAGGGAAACAAGAAAGCCCCAGGCTCTGGGCTGTGCTCAAAGTGATGGAGAAAATGTGTAATATTCACTTCGCAAACATTGATGCTAAAACGTCGTAACTGACTTGTGCATTGTACAACTTATGCCCTTGAGTTTCCGTGTATATCCAAGCACACTTTTTCCTGCATCTGTCCCCGCTTCCTGGAGCATTCCCAGGGAATCAGCCAGAGCTGACTACTCTGGAATAACGAGTCTTCTCAAGCAGGTTCTTGACCAAAGCTCTCACAACCAGACGTGAGCATCCAGGAACACAAACGATTTCCCAGGATTGGCTCTGGGCAATGGAAGCGGGGGTGGGTTTCCAGGAGCTGAAGTCACATCCGCAAATGTGACACTAGGAGATGACAAGGACAGAGCCTGGGTTCTGACGGTGTGGCCCAAGAGCCTGGCTGTGGAAGGGGATGGGGTGTGTGTGTGCGCTCTTGTCCGAGGTTCATTCCAGCCCATTTCTCAGGGCTCTTGGACCCCTAACACCTTCACCACTGAGGCAAACATTTAAAACAGATTCCTTCACGTGTGTTTGGGTCTCTTGGGAGCTGTGACGGGGTGTTTCAGGCACTGGCTCCTGGTGGTGGCCGAGGGGGCTAAGGGTGGTCTCCATCCTAATTGATGCAAAAAATGGACACGTACGTCCCTGTCTCTGCCGTCTAGGATTTATTCCCGTTCCTGTCTCTTGTATTGTATTCTGTCCCTCATTTTGCTCAGGGCAGCCTTCTCTTCTGGACCCACCGAGACAGGCTGCTCCATAGAAGCCACCCTACCCAGACCCGTGGGATGGACACGTGCGCACGTTTTAGCGCGCTTACAACAGGATCGGGTACGAGGGTGCGAACAGGTGTTCCCCACTGGCGTTCCCCATCCCCCACGTCTTATAATTTCCTGGCAAATAAGCCGAAAGCACAGGTCCCCCATTTCCCGTGCCCTCTCTCCTGGGACACACTCCTTACTCCTATCACGCTCGCGGCATCCTGCACGGAGGTCCCGGACATCCCCATTTCTCGGATAATCAAAGTAGAAAAGTCATGTACTTACGTGGCTTCCCAGGGCTGCATTTCAGGCAGGAGGAAGGGTCAGCTGTGCACATACCCATTAAGCTCTGACACCTGCTTTCCCCCCCTTACCTTAGCATTTTCTGAGTTGCATTTTATTAAAGTTGCATCTTCCCTTTGAAATCAAGAGAATTGTAATAAATACACTTTGGTCTCAAGAACTATGAACATTGCCTCCCAATACCAAGCATCTGAGGCTTCTTTTTTTTTTTTTTCCCAAAATCTAAATGTTAATTTCCCTGCAAACGTGACATGATTTACAAATAAGTCCTTCTCAGCTTTTCACATTTTGTTGATTCTGAATTGTTCTCTTGGGAGTTGAGAACCATAATTAAAACCATAATAACAACTGCATTTCACCTCTCAAATTTCTGATAACAGAGACCCACCACGGAAGACAATAATGATTTTCCCCTCCCGCTAACCAGATGGAGGGAAATTTTTACAACCACGGATGGCTTCTTTCAGAATCCATGTCACAGAGTGGCTGACCAGCACAACCTCTCCTGACCCTCTTCTTCATAATGTGAGTGGGAACATCAGCGTCTTAAACCAGAACTTTCTGAAAGGACTTCATTAGATTTAGTTAATGGTGGAAACGGAAGATTTACTGGTGAAATCCTGGGGTGTAGATCACTCACACCCCACATGCGTCTTGGTTTTGTTTTTCCAACAGTGATTGCTGTAAGGGAAACAATGCACCTGTTGGGGAGAATTCTGCACCACCTTCTTCCCCAAAGCAGGGGTCCGCTTGACAGTAAGAAAAGAGGGGTTCCACTGAGGGCTGAGCTGCCATGATATGACCTGGTAACATGCCTCCTGTCTTTTATTTCCAGTCCTATGACCTCGTGCTAGATGTCTTCACCCTGCAGCCTCAGTTTCCCCATCTGCCAGTGGGAGGTGTCCCCAGCACAGGTCCGTGGGCTTCTTTTGGAAAAAGGCATAATGTAATGGGCGGAGGCTTGTCAGACCTTCCGTGCTGGAGGACTTCTCCCCCCGGCAGCCTAGAAGCAGGATAGGGAAAGGACCCGTTGCCATGGCAGCCACTCCATGTGGAGCAGAGCTCTCTGTCTCGGGGCAGCGGCCGCCGTGGAAGCTGACAGGCTTCACGCCATCTCTAGGAAGGTATAAATGTAAGCATGGAATCATGACGTTGTGCACTGGAATTAAAAACCTTCAAATGTACGCATTGTAGGTTCAAAGCCTAGAATGTCACTACAAAACGATGTGTAATACATTCATTTTCTCTGCATCACATCGGCTGTGCGTAAGAGTATGTTTTGGGGGTGTGGCTGTCTAGGTGGGGCTGTCCCATCACCCTGCTGATGCGTGAAGTGTGAAAGAAAAATCAACTGACGGAAACTAAACCCCGCGGTCTCTGTCCGAAGCCTGTCTGGTTTCCTCGGGGGTTCTGGGCTGCACCCCATGATGGATGTTGACCAGAGATCAACCGTCATTTTGTTTAGGACAAATGCGTGGGGCCAGTTCACTTGTCATTTCTTGATTGCCGGGGGGCAGGGGTAGACCCCAAGTGGAGGATCCTAAATCTTTTCCAGCGACTGAGATTACCCCCGATTTGGGGAATGGGATTCAGGTCAGAGCAGAATGGGGCAACCATCCCTGCTTTCCAAGAGTTTTATCCCAAAGAGCCTAGCTTGGACTTTGAGGTTAGCTCCTGAAATTCATGGGATCCTAATTCCTCAGAGACGACAGGCTGGAGCTCATGAGAACCGAGAGTGGGCGGCCAGCGCGTGGTGTGGGTTCCTTCTGCAGCGCGAGCTGAACGCGTATCCCCCACCGTGTCCCAGGCTCAGGGCTGGGTGTAGGAGGGCAGTCGGACGGGTCCACGGATGAGCCATCGGATATGGAAACAGAGATCGACTGATTCCTATTATTGAGAACTCCTGGGGCTTCAGAAACTGGCTCAAAAGATACCACCAAGCTGCGAACTCCTCGACTCCTACTTACCCATTTCCATCTGCATTGGCCTCGCTTTCAAGCAAAAGTTCACCACTGGGGACCCCAGAGGCCCCCAACTGCCCGTGTCCTACACGTAGTCTCGCCAGGAGAGAGACAGCTCCTTGTCTCAGGGACTTGAACACCAAGGGTCACAAAGCCCAACTTGGCTTCGCCTGTGCCCCAGGCCAGAGCCAACCACAACAGCCAGAGAGACGGGATATTCTGATGGACTCGTCCCGAATCAGGGGCCAGCCCTGGTCTATGGTGGGGGGCAGCTGGAGCCAGACCTCCTAAGCCAAAGGCTGGGATGAGGTATTTCCTTGAAGGTCATTGAGAGGATATCCCAGGAGGGGAGTGGATGCTAACGTGGGAGGGCCGTCCGCACCCCAGGCACACCGCTGTTGTGACGACAGTGTCTCAGATAGCGTGGGACATGGTGGGCAGGCTCTTAGCCCGAGCAGAGAGAAGCTGTAGCCTTGACCTTAGCAGGGCGTGCGATGCGACTGTTCTGGGGTCATCCACTCAATAGGACGGTGGGGTCCGGCAGGAAGCTCACCGTCCTGTGCTCGGAGGCAGCAACCAGGTGACGTCCCCCAGGCTTGTGCAGAACGAGGGTGACCAAACCAACACCATCCCGATCCGGGTAAGGGAACGTCTAGCTCCTGGGACAGCCATGGCCCCCAGCAAACAAGGTGGTGGCTTGTCCCCATCCGCACAGTCCGCAGTCCATGGACCCGACTCCAGTCCTCGCTCTGCCGCTAGGTCACAGTGTGACCGTGGGCCGCTCACGGGGCATCTCTGTGCCTCAGTTTCCAGCTCGGGGAAAAAAAAAAAAAAAGAGCTGACCAGAGCTTTTCATCCGAGTCCGTGAGCTCTTAATCCCCGTTTGGTCCTGATGCAGATTCAGAAAAGGGGCAGAGTAGGACAATGAGCGTACCTGGAATATCTCAGCTTAGAAAAGGGAAAAGCACAGGGTCACCTGGTGAGAATTTTCAGTGGGGGCCATCGTTTTGCTAGATGGGAAGATCTCTGAGGAAGAGGACGGCGTCTCCCCCGGAGCTCCTCTTTGGGACCAGGAAGAAAGACGTGGTGGATGAACAGGCGGCGAGGAGAAAGCAGGGGCGCTGCGTGGCGTTGTTTTTCTTGAAGGAGAAGCACGGGACGGAGGCAGGCCGTGGCCATGGGCGGGGAGCCCCCATGAGCAGGCCGTCGGTGTCCTTGGACGACGAGCCCACATGAGGCCTCACGGACAGAGGCAGAACGTGCTAGTTCAGGGATTTCCCCGAGACCTGGAGAAAAGTGACAAAAGACGGAGAAAGTCCGCAGCGTGCTTCTCCGGGGGGCACTGCCCGGAGGGAGGTGAGCGAATCAGGCAGCGGGGGCTCTGCCAACCCAGCGAGGCTTCAGGTGGACGCTGCGGGGCCTGAGCCAGTTCCGGCTGCTGGGAGGGGGGACGGCCACCGTCTAGGGGGACTTCTTACCCGAAGAGGCACCTGGACGGGAAGTGGCTGCTAATCAGGGATGGAGCCACAAGATGGGCGGAGCTCGGGAGAGAAGTTCACGCCCTGATCACCCCCGATTCCGTGGGGCTGGATCCAATGAGCCGCAGAAGAGATCCTCCTGGAACTGGAACGGGAAGGAATCATTCGCAAATGCAGACGCGTCTCATGCTGATGTGCTCCTCGTCGGGGCAAAGCGACCAAAGAGAGCTGGCCAGTCCCTTCTCGTGCAGGACAGATGGAGGGGGCGCTGCGTGTTTCCCCAGTTGTACTTTTTCCCTGAGCATGCAACATCTTTGACATTCTCTTTTATGTTGTTCTGGAAGTCGAAAGGAATGCAGTGGGGTCCTTAGTGCCAGTGCAATGCTGCTGGCTTCTCCCCACCACCACCATCCTCTGCGCCAGACCCTCGTTCCTTGCTCAGACCCAGAGCAGGTCCTGACGGGCCTTGCATTGTCCAGAGCACCGTCCTCGAGTCTAAAGCTGACCGGAATACAATGAGGAGGTCCCTGGCGGTCTGCCATGCTCCCTTGAGCTCCCTTGCTCCCCACTCAGATCACAGCAGAGCGTTTCACGTGTTGTGACCATGCCTAGCATCGTCTTTATTCTCCCATAGTTGATGAACCAGAAAATTCATCCTCGGCCTTGGCTCTACATAAACGCTCATTGAATGAATGAGTCTGCCTTGTTTTATTTGCAGAACTCAAGAAGGGGGTAGGGGGGTCTTCCAGCTCCCTATGCCCAGAGGTCACCATCGCGCAACCCTCGGATGTACATTGCTTCCCAAGTGACCCTCAAACATTCTGTGCTTTCAAAGCCCGAGGATCAGTGCCCCCCTTTCCCCGTGTCCCTCACCCAGAGCTGCCTTCGGGTCCAGTGCAAAGCCAGGAACGCGGTAATTAATCTGTTCTCTGTGTTTAATGCCTGAATAACAGAGTCAGCGCCCATCACTGGGCAGAAGGCAATTAATCACAAACTCAGCCGCGTGGCACGGGTTTGATAAGGTAGGATCACAGCCACACCTGGCCGGACGGACATTGTGCAAGATGTCCAACAGCTACCTTCAAGAACTATTCAAGATATTTAATGAAGACATTTTTTTCTCTGTATTTCTCCTGTGGAAGAAAAAAAAATGTAGCCAAAAAAGCTTTTTCTTCCCAATTTCAAGCATTTTTTTTTTAAATCCTCCATCTCCTTATTGGAAGAAAGATTTCTATTTCGGTTCCTGTTTATTTGCGAGAGGTAAGAAGCAGGTGTTCGTGGTACACGCACCAACAGAATAAAATCATTTCTTGAAAGCACAAAAAGTCCCACATATAATAAAAGCTAAATCCATGTTTCCTTCCTCTCTAGTTAACTTGGAACCTTTTTGAAAAGGCAAAGAGTTTGAACAAACAGCTCTTTTGGTGGGGAAAAAAAAAAAGGTTTCACGGATTTGGCAAGCAAGTCCAAACCTTGTTTGAATGTGCTTGGAGCCATGCACAGAAAGCCACAGCTGCCCAAGGCTGTCCTTAATCACATTTCTGAAGTTGGACTTGAAACCATTTGTTTCCATTATCTTGCTTTTAAGGTGGGTTCTGGAAGGGGCTGCGGAATGAATTTCAAGAGGCAGCATAAACTTTTCCTTGCAGGAACCCTGGTGACATATCATTTAACTGAATTTCACTTGTTAGTTAGTAATAGGAAATCTGAGCACACGTTTGATTTACGACAGGTTTCCTTTTTCGCAGCTGGTAAAAGCCAGGTCCGGAGAGGATCTGGGTGTGGAAGGGTGCAGCGTTCCCCATTAGACGCCCTTCCACTGAACAGCTGCATATCTTTACGTAAAATTGCAAAGGAACGGGATTCATGGTGGAAACAGTCATCCCCTGGAAACGAGAAGCGGGAGAAAATATGGCATCGTCCCCTTGGGGCACGTGGACAAGGAGATTTGTCCCCATTAAGTAGGGAACACCTAGCTTGGCTTTGCAGAGGCAAGTCACAGTAAATCTGCTCCGGATTTGGAGATCCTCACAAGGTACACAGCAGCAGAACCCGAAAACCTCACTTGATTTTATGAATTCACTTACACGATGCCTTCCTGTCTTTGAAACGCTCTAGCCTACAGTGTGCATTTCAAATACAAAACCCAGTTAAGTAAGTATTTGTGAAGTGTACAGATATTTTAACTTTGTCATTGTAAAGGTAATATATACCTCATGCGTAAGTGTATAAAATGAGAATTGCCAATGACCAGCCCCTCCAAAGTCCACTTGCAGGGTGGTTGCAGGGGGCCAGGGGGGACACTGCTAGTCATTTACAAGATATTCTTCCCTTCTCCACTTGGTACAACAAAACTTTCTGTCCTTAAGGTATTGATTTTAAAATATATAGAATTTTTGATAATTTTTATTATCAAATGTGTATCTCACTTGATTTCCCATTTCCAGCATGTGCATTTAGGTATGAATCAGACAAAGCCACTGCTTCCTTAAGGCACTTCACTGTAATCTGCAGGAAAGTTGCCATGACAAGTGGAGAATTCTAGGATGAGCGTGAATGACACCCCCTGGAGTTTTGCAGTGCACAACCTGCCCAACTGTCAGGGTGGTCCTCAGCCAGTCTTAGGACCCGTGTCTGTCCACAGCCCCTGGCACAGTGCCTCCACATTCCTGAGATCTCACTTCCTCGTGGTCATTTTGGCATGGATCTTATGCTCCAGCTACCCTGGGGTGAATGCTAATGCTAAACAGAACCTCTTCTTTCACTAAAGATTAACCTTCCTTCTCTGATGCTTCCCACAAACGCAATCCTGTAGTACATGCTCAAGGAAGACATCAAAATGCACTGTTTAGCTCTCCCCTCCAGAAGCTGGCCTGCCTGATCCCGCATCGCACTGGGGACACGTTTCCCCCAGCCATATATAAGCATGGTGAGGATTCTAGTGCTGGATGACTTTCCCCTCCTGCCCCACGATTCCGTCACAGGACATTTCATCTTGAGGCCACCACAGACCTAGGAGAACATGTCTTAGAATTATTTTGCAGGTGGGAGCTCTTCCTCGAAGACACTCCCTCCTTCCTCACACCTGTACCAGGAATTAAACCTGTATCATGGTAGGAAGCATCTCTCTGTCTAGGTCCACTTGTATCTCTCTGTTCTTTATAGGAATTTTCCTCTCCAAGCTCACCTCTCGCCCTGCCTACCCCCATCTTCACGCCTGCTTCCTGGGAGACTCGATTAACCCAGTAACGAGTTAGCCTGACCTGTGATGCTCCTTGTCTACCTGAAGATAAAAGGCACAAAAATGATGTTGAAAAAAGAAAATGTTGCGAGATTTATAATGATCATTGTTACTTGTCTCCACCTACCTTCAAGCCATCAGACCTAGAGAATGTCTCTGCTTCTCCTGTCTCATCCTTGGTGGTGTTTTTCCCAGGCATTTTATCTCTACACAGATCTGAAACCTCACAATACATGAATCTTATTTACACTCTAACTGAAGAATGAGAAAAATATTTCTCTTATATTTACTCACATAATTGCTTGTTCTAGGACATTTCATTCTTTTATGTAGATCTTCCTGCCTAAAGAAACTGCCTTTAGAATAGTTCCCATCTGCTGCTCACGAATGATCTCAGCCTTTGCTTGCCTGAAAAGTCACAGTTTTGCCTTTATTTTTTGGAAAAAAACAAAACAAAACAAAAAAAATTTTCACTGTACATACAATTCTAGGTTAATAGATTTTTTTTTTCTTTAAAAAAGTGATCAGCACTTTTAAGGCATTATTCTATAGTCTTCTGGGCTATGTGATTTCAGATGAAAAATGTTTCTTCAGTTTCTTCCACACGACATAATGTGTTGTGGGTTTTTTTTTTTTTTGTTGTTTTATTTTGTTTTGTTGCTTGCTGTTGTTGCTACTTTTAAGGTTCATTCTTTGTCAGTTGTTTCTAGAACTTTTATAACAACCAGGGCCAGTGTAAGTTTTCTTTTTGTTTCTTCTGCTTTGGACTTACTTGTCATTTGGGATCTGTGCCTTCTAGTTTTTATACTATTTGGAAAATTTTCGGCTATTATGTCTCCAATTTATTTTTGGATCCTCATCTCTGTACACTTCTTTCTGGACTCCAGTCACATTTGGAAATGAAGTATATAATACCTAACCAAATATTTCAATGGAGGACATTAGCAACTGTGTAGAAACTGTGGAAGAGGGTTATTTTTCAGTAGTAATAAAAAAATGACACCCATGACCCAAAGAGAAAGATTTGGAAAAAAAATAAATAAATAAAGCCCAGAGAGAAAAATGCCTAAATATTTTTAACTGACAAACTACAACAAAAACAGCAAAAACAGAGCTGCCACAACTTTGGGGCAATACAAAGCAATTTGGCATATATCTTTCATTTTATTCATTTTCATTTTTCATTTTTTTCCTTCTCATTGCATTCATATTTTTCTTTACATCTTTGAGTATGTTGAGGATATTTAAAGTTGTTCTAATGCTCTTAATGAAAATGCCATCATTTTTACCATGTGTGGGTCTCTTTGTGCTGATAGTTTTCCTGCAAAATCATTTTATGATTTCGTCGGCCTAAAACCAGATCCGAGTTCTTTTTGGTCCTCGGGATCTGAGGGCGGTTTCGTGATGGTCCTCATGCCCCCACCTTGCCAAGGCGAGTTGGGCGCCTGCTGTGCTCACATTCCTGTCACTGTTTCCGCTCCCCACTCTAGTAATTCTTGCTATCGGTACCAGAAACTCCTCTTTACTCTCCCTCTTCTCCACTAGATCCTACCTCCCGCCTCCCTTCCTTCTTTCCCTCCAGTGCCCAGCACAATGCCAGGCAAAGTGGGAAAGATCTCTTGTTCGATAGGTGAGCAAAGGAAAGGATGGGTCTTGATCACCACGAATCTTACCTCCATGAAACCAGGGTCATTCATACGACCTTCAGCCTGAACAATGAGCATCAACCACCATATTGCCCTTGAACCCTGGGACTGTGTCCATTGTCTACTGTATACCAATGGTGCTCCGTCGATGCTTCCTTATCCATCCCATGAGCAGTGGGAATCTCAAAAACTAGTTGAGCAGCCTACTCCCTCTTTGTTCCAACTTTTGGTTAGAAGAAGAAGAAGAAGAAGAAGAAGAAGAAAAAGAAGAAGAAGAATTATTGTGCTAAAAAAAGGCTCCTGACTCAGAGTGTCAACCCAGATCCTTCTCTGTGTATTTACGCGTCCATCACTGCCCGGGAGCCTCAGAGCATGAATGATAACCCAGGGCCTCACGCTGCCCGCGGACTCCTCCCCTGTTTTACAGAGGGTTCAACTGAGGCTCAGACTATGACATTTGCGAACACCATGTGATCAGTTAATGGCAGAAACAGGGATGGAGGCTGTGTCCTCGATATTCACCCACCACAGGCTGTCTTGGCATCTGTGCCCAAATTTTGTTCCCATTTCAGCTGTTTTTACCCATATAACTTGGGATCCATCATTCATTCATTCAATCAACAATAAGCATGACATCTGTGCTTTGTGCTAGAAACAGACCCAGGCAATTAAAATGCAGACTCTACTGTCTTCTTGAACGGCTGAGCTTCCATTTAACATTGTTTCCTTCGTGTATTTATTTCAATTCTGCCACTTGCAAAGTTGCTACACACCACTTAGAACATATCAGAACCTATATGAAAGCTGGTTCAAAGTCAATCGGAACCTCATCTACATTTCTTGGCTTCCGATTCTTCTTCGGACTGAATGACCGACATACACTCCAAAACATATTTTATTTAAATGAATGAATCCTAGCGTTTAGAAAAATACAAAATAAATATAAAATATGTCCTGGAACACACGACTTGAGTTTTCTTCAAAATACAGAGGTTTAGAAAATACAAAATCCTAGCGTTTAGAAAAATACAAAATAAATATAAATTATGTCATTGAACACACAACTTGAGTTTTCTTCAAAATACAGAGGTTGAATTCTCCTCAACCACAGTTGGAATGTGTGGATATAATAGCAAGTTGTGATATATACCAAGTTGGTCTCATGAATGAATTATGAGAAAATTTCCTACTCCCAGAATTTTTACATGTACAGGGAGGCAATATTTTAACTTTGTCTTTGATCGAGTGACCTCTGTGTTTTGAAAATGAATTAAGTATTATATATGGCCATTCATGAATGGGAAATTTATACGACTGTTCTCTCCAAAGTGGACAGTGAAGATAAAGTTGTTTTATACTGCAGGACCTGTTTGTACAACATCTCCAAGATCAATGCCAAAGAAGCAGCCACCAGCCACCTATCCTGGGTTTAAATCAATAAGAACCTGGACATCATTTCAGACTTCACAATTCCCACCTTGCTCCTGCTTCCAAGTAAGAATCTGCTTATACCCACAAGAAAATAAGACTTAAAAAAAAAAATCCTATTCTGAGTACAATTATCCACCAAAATTCAAATTGTGTTGTCTTACGCTCACACTTGAATCAGAGGGCAGCTACATTCTACCAAAAAAAAAAAAAATTATCTTTATGATAATGCTATTGTTGGCATTGACCTGTGGAGTTAATGCGGTGACGCTCTATTTTAAACTCTAAGGACACTTTCACTTGATGACAGAGCGGGTTTTCAGCTCCCCCTTCATTAATTAATAATAACATGATGTCACTTTTATTTGAGCACAAGGAAAGTCTCCCTCATTATCCTTGGTCCCTGGTGTCGGAGTCAGATTTCTGTCTGTAGAACCCTTTCCGGGATTCATGCTGCAGGCTTACCTGGTTGATTAGGATTTGAGTAGGGCTTGGTGGCTGGGACAGGAGTTTATGGCTCCCTAGAATGGAGAAATGCCCCTAAAAGCTGTGGGTACCTTGCCGCTGGGGATTCCCTGTAAGGAAGCTGAGGCTTCGGGGCTGCAGGGGGGAAGAGTGAATTCATGGTGGCCCCTGCCTCATTTCCGCCTCCGCCCTTAAGCGCAAACCCTATGAAGCACAAAGCGCAAACGTCAGCCGACTGAGGATTTATCACGGGAACCATTGTGCTGGCGATGGGAGGGAGCGTGGGGGCAGGGCGGCAGGACTGGAAGTGCAATGTGGAGCGCAGAGGAGTGGAAACACACGAATTGGTAGTATCAAAAGGGAGCCCTTCTTCCCATTTGTGCAAAGCAAGAGTTAGATGAGCCCTCGGGGGTTCGAGGTTTGCCACGGGCATGGAAGCCTAGGGGGAGGAGGGAAAATGAGCGTGAGTTCCAGAACTCCCCAGGGCTCTTGGGTTGCCAGTGTGCAGCCTTCACGGAGACTGGAAGAGAGCACTCTGCTCACGGAGACCCCCCATCTGTAAACGTTCCACATCCACATTTTGGCTGTGGGATCTCGGAGATGAAATTGGCTTGCTGCTTAGATCTGAGCCTCTCGGTTGCCATCGGGGAACAGCATCTGCTGTGACCTGACTGACGGTCTTGGGATCATCTTGTATGAAGAAAAACACAAGGTCAGTTTCCCCCAAGGTGCCCCTGAGAACGCATTTCTTATGGTGGTTGAGGAGACGCATAAATCGAAAATGACCTCACTCAGGGGTGTTTTTAGAAGCTTATGTGGGTCTCCTGACTCTATCAGTTAAAAAAAACAAAACAAAACAACAACAAAAAAAAAAACAGACTCATTCAAATGGATTTTGTGATTATTCTTGGGAGTTTGACCTCAAAAGAACAATCATTCAAGGTAAGATAAAATGTAATGAAGATGGTTATCTGGGCCTGTGAATGATCTTTCCCAAACAGATGTGCACAGAGGGCTTTTCCACAAATTACCCAAGTGGAGGAGTGATTTATTCTGAATACCCAATCTAGATGAGCCCAGAAGTAATAGAAAAGATACTGACTTCAAAGATAATTGGAGGGAGTGTAGGTTAAATAGATGCATGAAACATGAGTGAAAGTACTCAATATTGGTAGATACGTGGCTCTTAAAATCTATATGATGCTGGGACGCCTGGGTGGCTCCGTCGGTGAAGCGTCTGACTTTGGCTCAGGTCGTGATCTTGGGGTCCTGGGATGGAGCCCTGTGTCAGGCCCCCCACTCAGCCGGGAGTCTGCTTCTCTCCCTCTCCCTCTGCTACTCCCCCTGCTCGTATGTACTCTCTCTCTCTCTCAAATAAATAATGTCCTTAAAAAAAAAACTATTAATACATATGATTGTTAATCAATTACATGCATTGATTCTTCTATTTCTATCTCTAAAATTGTACACATTTAAGTTGGCCAAAAACAAACAAACAAACCAACAGACAAACTCACCTTTTTAAAAAACTATTCTTACAACCGTTTGAAAGCGGCTGGCCACCTCTGTGACTGTGATCCAGGCAATGGCTCCTGTAACGCCCTGCCCAGGTCCCCCCATCAGGATCTATCAGGTGTACTCCCTGCTCAGAGCTCTCAGATATTTGGATTTGGGGGTTTTTGAGTGTACTTGAACCTAAGCAAAAGTTCTGAACTTCTCAAAGTCCATCATCATAAGATACTCCCTGACTCAGGATGAACCACAGGCAGTAACCTCTGGTCCCAAGGTGGTGGGACTGGGTCCTTCCTTTCCCGCCACTCTCTCCCCAGGCTGCTCTGGCCACAGAGTCCCCCCCGAAGACCCCTCCTGTGCCTGGTGAAGGATGCTTCCCTGTCCATCAAGCATCGGACTGAAGGAGCATCTCTTCCCCGTTTCCCATCCACCAAAACAGAACTTCATTTCCTTCTTGACAAGAACATCCTTTAAGACCCAAATCAAAACACATCCTCTCCAAATCTCCAGTTGTGAGTTTTCCACGGGACAGCTGAGGCTCCCCCAGCGGGTGAGTGTCCGCCCACTCTTCCCTCGCACATCCCCGTGCCCTGTGTCTGCCTCAGACGATGCTTATTCCTTCCCACACATGTCCTTCCTCTCCGATGACGAGCACCGGGAGGGCAGGGCTGTATTCTAGCTATTTTCTGATTTCCACGCTGTTTTTGGCACAGGGATGGACAGTGGATGCTCGGAGAGAACGTACTGGGCAAGCAAAAGCACTTTCTTCCGACCGATGCGATGATTCCAGGAACCCTTCCCCCACAGATCTGCCTGGTCTCCCTCATGACCGTGAGTTCCTTTCTATGGTGCAATGAGCTCCAGGTAGAAAGGCACAAGCGAGCACCACGGCAAACACACAAGTGTGGTCCCTGGAAAAACGAAGTCTTCCAGCACATAAATGAATCTGAAATAAGCACGGTGCTTCCTTTTATCCGCTCTCTAGTAGGATTACCGGAGCAAGATAAAATAAACCCGTGAGTACCCTCTGGAAATAGCACATAACTCAACCCCGTGTCCTCAAAACAGTTTGACTTAAAATTGAAAGGAACTATTTTGTCTGCTGTTAAGAATATAAAAGTAGGGCAAGCTACAGGAGATCAATTTTAAATCATCCGAGGCTACAGGAAAGATTTTTCCTGAGGCTTCTTTGGAAATGGGATAATGTGTGTTCTACCGTGGCCTTTTAATAAAGAAATCATGCATTATGCAGACATTAACATTTAAACCAATTATGAGCAATTGAAGTTAATTCTTTTAAGCATATAGGATTGAATTATGACTTTCTTTTTATGGCTATGATTCCCCTACAAGAAGAAACCAAGGAGAGTGAAGTCTTGCGCATTAGCCCACCCTGTGGGAGAAAAAACAATTTTCCGTTTTTCTCTTTTTGGATGAGAGCACATGATCTTTTTTTTTTTTTTTTTTTTAAATGTGTGGAATAGGAATTTTCTCTCGGGGAACGGGGCGGGTTTGACAGTAACACGCCACACGTTCACTTCTCACCGTCCCCATTTTACAGACAAAAAACCAAAAGCGCCCCAGGTACATTCTTTGGTCCTAGATCAAGAGAGACCCACAACACATCTGTGGTGAAGAGTTCTTGTTTAAAACAGATAAATCCCAAGTAGAATAGCAACCAGGGGTAAGACATTGTAAATACTGTTTTAACCCCATAAAACACATCGTGATATTATTATTGTGCTATCAACAAAACAAATCCAAGGTATGTGTGTGTGTTTGTTTAACTTCCAAAGTGTAACCAGGGGGCATTTGGTCCGTGTGAAGGCAGTCTACACACTGTGCAGGAATGAGCCCGTTGTGTCCCTGGGCCTGTCCTTCCTCTTCAGGCGAGTCCCCGAATGAAGACACGAGGTTGTATATACGCTTATCGTGAGCGGCCTCTGGGTAAGCCTCTCCCATCTCTGGACTTGTGGTCCACTGTGAACATCGGGGATGCTGAATACACGATTTCTTATCCGTGTCCCTAGGGAAGAGGCTACGTCTCTCCGTGCCAAGTGTGTCCTGTTTTGTTTGAGTCTATGAGTGTTTTAGCCACGCTCAAGCCCGCATTTTTGTATGGAAGCTTTCACATAAACCCGCAGACTTCTTTGGCCTCTTGGAGGCGGTGAGTGCCGGCACGCTGGCCCGCCTTCCTTCCTGGGGTCCGCAGCCCGGAGCCTGGGGCCCGCAGCCCGGAGCCTGGGGCCCGCAGCCCGGAGCCTGGGGTCCGCAGTCCGGAGCCTGGGGTCCGCAGTCCGGAGCCTGGGGCCCGCAGCCCGGAGCCTGGGGCCCGCAGCCCGGAGCCTGGGGTCCGCAGCCCGGAGCCTGGGGCATCTTCCCTTCCGCAGCCCGGCGGCCGCTGGCAGCTCGCCCTGCCCCCTTTCTCTTTCTCGCTGGGACGTCGCCGCACTACGCCACTGTTTGCCTGCTTCTTGTCTTTCAGTAGAAAGAGGAGCCTTAGCGTCTGACTGCTCTAGGGGCCTCATCAGGGCAGGACCCTAGAGCAGTGGTCCTGGCGCGGAAACTGAGGCTCAGACATGTGGCCAAGATCCCCCAACAACGTATGATGGGATTACAATTCAAAGCCCATTTTAAAGATTTTATTTATTTATTTCAGATATTATTTATTTATTTATTTGACAGACAGAGATCACAAGTAGGCAGAGAGGCAGGCAGAGAGAGAGGGAGGGAAGCAGGCTCCCCACTGAGCAGAGAGCCCGATGCGGGGCTCCATCGCAGGACCCTGGGATCATGACTTGAGCCGAAGGCAGAGGCTTTAACCCACTGAGCCACCCAGGCGCCCCATGGGACAGTTTTCTTACTCACATTTTGCTCTAGACGAGGGAACAGTGACTCTGGGTACAGAGCATCAACGGGACAGCAGACGGAAAGTGCAGATCTCTGCGTTCTCACTAATTCACCCGATCCCCCTAACCTGCTCCCCAGGAGAGCCAAACCTGACCGACTGCCCCCCAGCAGGGCAGGAGACCCCCAAGCGTGGGTTCCCGGGAGCCCTGAATGTGACACTTTTATATCCTTTCTGACCGTCGGTATGAATGCTCCTTGTTCGTGTCTGCCTGCCGATGGGTGACAGCCGTGTCCCATCATCCTTCTCTTCCACCTTCTCCGCATAGAATCCAGCTTGGGCACTCGGGTCACAGAAGACTTTTGCTTCAGCAAGCATATTGGGTTTCCTAGATGACTAATAATATCTCATACCATTTCAGCATCTTCGGCGTCATCAACATCGCGTTGGGATGGAGACAGCCAGTGCCTTCTCAGTCTGGGGCATCTGCCCTCGTCCACACCGCATGGACAAAGCCCGCAGGAGCAGCCTGGGTACCACAGTCACAAGGATGCTCTCGGCAGGGGTGGCAGCGTGAGGATGAGTTTTCTGGAGGAGGTAGGGCTTTCTGTGGGTGCTGAAGGGTGCAGAGGAATTCCTGCTGTGTCTGACCGAGGCTCCTTCAGGGTAAGCGCATCTGGTTAACGAAACCGAGAAGAACAAACCCCGTTAGACATTAATAAGCAGAGTTTAGCCCAGAAATAACTTGCAGCCCAGGGAAATGAATCAGAATAGGAATGCATGCATAGAAAGTCCCTTAAGCAACAAGCAAGCGTGAATGCCTTCCCTCTGCGTCTCAGATGCTGTTTCCAACCCCAGTTTGACATTTTTATGATGATTTTTCGCAGTTTGTAAAAAATAACCACCTAGATTTATCGTCCGCAATTATTTGCATATTCTGTGTTTACTACTCTGTATACTGTTCAGCGTTAGCAGAAATTAGTCCTTAAGAGCCCAACAGGGCATAAAGTTCTTCAACATCTCCGATAGTGCGCCCTTCTGAGGGCTAATGGAAGGAAGTCCCTTCTACTGGAAGAAACGAACGTCTCGTAGAAAAACACTGCGTTCTTACACTGAGCAGTCCTTCCTATTAATGTCATCTTTCTTTTTCTCTTTTCCAATAACCAAACTAACATTTTTATTGGAAAAGAATGGTGAGGGCCTGCCTACTTTTGCTCCGGGGTAATGGAAAATTTATAGCCATGCAGGATGAGTGACCCAAGTCACGGGGTTGGGCGGGGGCGGCTGCCATCACTCACGTCCCCCGCGTCACACCATATCCTTCCTGGAGATGAAGAAGGTCCAGAGTCCTAAGACAGAGACCCATTTGGTCCTTCACAGGACATCCCATACCTCGTCCTAATGGAAGCATGCCTGCCTCTGGCGGGGTCAATAACCAAGTGTGGTCTCTGCCGATCTAATCATCCTGGAGCAGACTTGACCCCGTGAACTGGATTATTTCAGGGGGAAAACATTCCAGAAGATGGAGACCTGTTAAAAACTCGTAATTGGAGGAGGTACCCTCTGCTTGCGGCAAAACCCCTCCCACTACAATGTAGCAACACAGATTTCACAGAGAGAATGGCTGGCCCAGGTCCTTCCGGCGAATGTGCTTCATGAGTTTTGCTATTTTATCTGACTCTCCCTTTCCCCCACACTTATTCTAGAAAAAGCTGTCTTCCAAAACACATGTCATTCCCAGCACGTGGAGGAAAGATTGGAACACTCCAGAGGAGAGGCGGGCAGCCTGGCAGGGGGCTGTGGCCGTGACTGTGGAAGAGATGGCTGTGTCTCAGATTAACGTTGCAAACGTCGGCATGGAAACTGGGGGCGGCCCCCAGCGCTGGCTGGGCAGGTGGCATGGGTAAGACGGGGGGCTGAGTTTGCAGACCTAGAGTAGGCGGCCGCTGCACAAGGGCTCTGGGCTGTCCTTCCTGAGCAATCCTGTGTGTTTGGCAAGGGACCCCTTACTCAAGACTGGCCGTGTTGGAACAGGACATGTGTGTGTTTCCAGTCCCCTGGGCTCTATCTGCTAACTGCAGTCTTGGCCCCCTCCCCCGAGAGCCACCGCTTCTCCTTCTTCCTGGGTCTGCACAACTCTGCTTCTCCGCGACCAGTCATCAGCCTCCCCTACTCATGCCATGTCCATTGGGTGTCCCCATGGCAGTGTGACCACACTCTCTCCTGGAATGCAGGACACACAGGGGCGGGCCCCGGCTCTGGCCTGTTTTCTTTTCTCCTACATGTCTGGAAGCTGGAAGTAATAGGCTTCACAAGGCTAGGAATCCTCTCTTAGGTCTCCAGAGCACTGGAAAACATCTGAAGCTCAGAAATTCAATTTGCAACAGCACGGCCGGACTTTGAGGACAAGCCTCGGATAAACCACGCGGGGAACATAAATTGGATCCAGCCAGCGATTGTGAACGTTGCTTTGTTTCTAAATGAAACGTCCATCAATTACATGTTTTAAGAAATGCTAGTAGGACATTGGTTTGTAGATGATAATTATGAACAATAAATGATAAAAAATTATTGTACTGTCTTCTCTCATCAGAGTCTAAATGAGATCTTCTTTGACGAAAAGTGGAGCTGTGTCACTTGCACCAAAGGATACACATCCCCCCTGGAGGCCACGGGTCACCGTTCTGTGGCTCGTGCAAGTGGCCTCTGCATGAGATCTAAGAGAAGAGGAGTAGAAGCAAGATGGCCCCAGGCCCACGTGAAGGCTTGAGGAGGTCTATTTATTTCTAGTCTTCTCCCCATCACCTCTCCCCTGTTCCTCCTTCTGAACACGTCATGCATACGTGCGTGCCGTGGGCCGGGCAGACTGGCTTTCATCTATCTGCCAGGCGGCCCGGGTAGTGGGTATATGTGGTCCTTAGAGCAGGAAAGCTGGGCAGGAGCTCTGCACATGTCACTGCTGTTCACACATCAAGGGCTTGGACCCCAGGATGGCTTGGCTGTGAGATGGGGGCTTACAGGTGGCCGTAATGTCACGAGATTTTTCAAATATGCCTCATAAAGGGCTCAGCTGTGCCAATGTCATGATGAGCCTACAGACACAGCCAGAAAACAGGTGCCGTTGCTGGGGCATGTAAGGGATGGGTCTGGGGCTGAGGACTGCAGACCTGACCCCCATTTAATGTGCACTAGCACTAGTACAGGGAAGCTGTTACCGTAGAAATATCAGTAAGAGATCAGGGAATCAGTGGGGTGAGCTCCCGGAGCCCAGAGGCCAAGGCCAGAATAGAATTCCAGGCTGTCCCTCACCGAAGCCCACTTTCTCCTTGCTCTTGTAGGGGTGTGTGGGGACTGACCCCAGGGTACACGATCATTTCATTGTAAACCAAACTGTGAGCCCCCAGGCAGACTCAGCCTCCAAGACTCACGTCCCAGTTCAGCAAAGTGCAGAGAAAAGACATCTCCTGCGTCTCCCAGCCCAGCAAGTGTGGTCTTCAGGTTTCCATCTCGTCGGATTGATGGGGAGGCCAGTGCGTCATGTTGGCTGTATACAGTGCTGGGGAGTGCAGGGGGGCCTCAAACAGCACCTAGGAAACACACAGGGACAAAACCCATGTTTCAGACTGGACCTGTCAGACGTAACGCTCTGGCTGATTCAACGTCGATGTATCAGTTCCCAGTATGCCCACAGGCAGGCTCTGCATCTGTATACCTGGGCACTGGGTTTCCCCATACATGCAAAAGTCACTTGATCTGATCACAAAGGCTAATGGAACCAAAGAGGGTGATTTATGGAGATTTGAAAAGAATCAAGGGATGCCTGATAGGGTGTCTGTGCACTCCGATAGCATGTGTCTGAGAACAGGCCATTCGGACGCACCACTTACTAAAAGAAAGACTGCATATCCCTTTGAACTAAAATACCTTTTATCTTTGGCGCTTAGTTGAAATAAACAGGACAAAAAGAACCAAACGAGGAACTGGTAGAACGGGGGGTGAGTTGAGGTGATCTTATTGACGGCGTCATATCACCTCCCTCCAGAGCCAAGAGAAAAGAATCAGAGAAGGCTTTGCACCATTTCGTGTTTGAAATGCACACCCTTAATGTTCTTGTTCAGATAATGATCATGCTTATGCCTTTCCTGAAGGGCTTCTGGATTTCCTGTAAGGAAGGAGCTCTGATTTCCTGGAAGTGGTTCTTGGGTGAGCTGCTGACCCAAAGGGGAAGAGACACCATCATGCCGGTTTTCTGTGTTGAGGAGACTGGTCTTCTCTGCTGGTGCCTCTGCTTCTCTTTCTTGGGGGTAGAATCTAGATTCTCCGGCAGGGCAGACTCGGGTGGAGGCTGCAGACGAGGAACCCGGAGAGCCGGTTCCTGGACCTGGGGAAGCTTCCCGCCGGTTTCAGAAACACCACTTTCTCTAAGAATGATGTGCAGAGGCGTCCCACGATGCAGGGGTATCCACACGCGCACCTGCTCATAACCGCCAGGCTGACGATCTGCGTGCTGAAGGGCGCGGTGCTAAAAATTGGGCAGGGTTGGTGTGGGACACACGCGTGTTGATTTCACTTGTCAAAATGAGTCCTTTCGCTCTATGGGCATTACAGTATTTATAAAAATAGAAAAGCACAGAATATACAAAATACATAGGAGGTATGGGCTGTGAGGAGCCTCCTTTTTGTGGGAAAAATGTTTCAGTGATGTTATGGTGCTGTAATGCTCACCGTTCCAAACCTAATCCTGCCAGTAAATGCTGACCTTAGCGTCTGTCTTTCTGAGCTCATGGTGTTAACAAGGGCTCAGAGACGTCCTGGGTACTCACACAGGACACACAATTACTGTTTTCAAAAACTATTTTTTTCCTTTTCGATGAAGCAAGAAGTCAAGTTTTGTAAAAGAAAACTCTAGAAATCCGTAAAGTAAATAAGCATTTAAAGTACTTCTTTACCAACCTGTCTGTTGTGTTGCCCCCAAATTTTACTCTGCAGAAGATTTCCTGGACTTGCCCAGAACATTTTCTGTGTCTTGACAAACACACGTGCACAGACACGCTCATGAGAGAGCCAGACAAAGGCAGAGACCCCCCACCCCAAGGGAGCCGGGAGCCAGGCGGAGGGGAGAGCCCTGCCCATGGAGGAATCAAAGTGTTTGCTCCTTCGCCAATGGCTTCTTTCAAACCCTCCTTCCCTAAAGGAGACGAAGGAGTGGGAAGTGATCTGTGAGTTCTGCTGTGGGAGGGATGATGACCAGGAACCCATCTCCGGGGCTTTGGAGAAGGAGGGTGCGGGGTTTTCTGGGAAGGAGACAGGCTGGGTCTGCGGAGCGACAAGCACGACTGACTTCGAGAAGATTGCCTTTTATGGGGGAGCCTGTCTGGTGTGTTAAGGAGAAGCCGAAGTGAGGTTAGTGGAGGCCAAGAATAAAACTGAGCCTTCACATTTTATGACATTTTGGTGCTCGGGCTGAAACGGATCAGAAATGACACGTTCTTTCTTGTGACATCTGAGTGTTTGGCTCATTTCTTTCTGACCTACATCCTTGCTTCACTCAGAGGCAGACCCGACCTTCTGCCCACGGCCCCGTGGGCTCCGTAAACGTCCCGGCTGCTGCCGTGGCCACGCGGAATCACCGTGCTCTGTTTTATGAGCACCGAGTATGTGGGTGCTGGTTAGGCCGTGTAAACTGCTTCGAGGGACGGTTGTCTTTTTGTTTTGGGAAATCTGCACCAATACCCAGAATCAGTAAGTTTACATATTATTTTCATGTGACCCACGTACAAACAGGCCCAAGAGGACAGGTAAGGTGCTCAAGGTCATCCGGTGTCAGAGCATTCAAACTATCTGAACCGCTACCAGCCCGTTAGCCGTTGGGAATGTGTGCAGACTGTGAAGTGAGGCATGACACCCGAGGGGCGGGTCACTTTGGGCAGCCTGTCGGAAGCGTGTCAGCCTCGTAAGCCCACAGTTCTGTGGAACGTCTGGGTGCCTGGCTGCCAGCATGCTCCCCGTCTCTTGGTCTGAACCAGGAGGCTGAGGACACTAGGGGCAGCTGGCTGATGGCAGAGCTCTGGTTTTAATCCTGCTTCTGCTGTCCCTAAGTCTGTGACCCTGGACATGTCATTTTACTTCTCAGGGTTCTGTTTTGTATGTTCCCTGCATTAAGAAGACAATGGCCTGTCTCACCTTGGGCTGCTGTTGGGTCGAAAACACACACATCTGCAAAGTACTTTCCCAAATGCCTCACACGTAGTGAGCGCTTGTGAATGTTCTCCTTGAGGGGCTTGCTGCGTCTTCTCGGACCTCCCACAAAGACCCCCAGCTGGGTGATATCTCAGCGCAAGGCTGTTAGCCAGCCTGGGACCCTAGGAGAACTGGTCCATCCCTTTGAAGACTGTCGGGGCAAAAATCACATAGGGAGAACCAAAAGAGAAAGGCAGAGAGCCAATAAACACACAAATATGATTTTAAGAAATGGCCAAAACTCAACATAAAGCCAACTAAGATCATGCGTGTGGGGGAATCGGATAACTGCAGCTTTTGGCCAGCTGTGAGACACAGGGCAGAGTCATGGGTGAAGGCTGAGTTGGCATGGGGAGGGCGGCCTGTGAGCCCTCCCCCCAACAATTGCACTCGTTGTAATAGCTCAAGAAATAGTCAAATATCCGCAGACTATCAAGAGCGCACACTGTGGCATTTTGTGTTGGGGAGAAAAGCTGAAAATAGCCTACGTGTCCAACAGGGACAGGAGGGGGTTCTGATAAACGCCTACATCTTCATGGAATACTTGGAGGAAATACAGAGCAGCAGAAAAGCTTCAAAGACCGACGGAGAAACAAACCCACAAACCAATGAACCTCCTAGAACATACACTGTAGCCCTAGAGCACATTACGGAGTAGCCTGTGAACCACGGTGTGCAGCAGACGGGCACTTGGTAGGCTGTGTGCGTGGATACGTGCAGAGATTTGTCTCCCTGACACGCGCTGGCAATGCCCGAGCATCGGTTATCACCGGCGTTCGGTGGGAGTGTGGATGGATGGATTTGGACGGAGGTTCCACTCTTTGCTTGGTCATTCATCTCACGGAAGGGAGGCTGGTCCGGGGAGAGTATGACGGCTGCTTCCCAGTACCGGTCGATGCAGCTTTCTGGCTCATGGTCAAAAAGAAAAAGAAAAGCGGGGCTCCTGGGAGGCTCCAATGGTTGAGAGTCTGTGTTCGGCTCAGGTCATGATCTCGGGGTCCTGGGATGGAGCCCTGCGTGGGGCTCCTTGCTCAGCAGGAAGCCTGCTTCTCCCCTGCCTGCTGCTCCCCCGGCTTGTGCCCTCTCTCCCTCTTGTCTCTCTCACTTTCTCTGTGTCAAATAAATAAATAAAATCTTAAAAAAAAAAAAAAGAAGAAGGAAAGGAAGGAAGGAAAGAAGGGAGAGAGGCAGGAAGGGGAAAGAAAAGAAGGGTGTGTTTTTAATATTTAACGTTAACACTCATGGAAATACATATTTCACAAGCTTATTGTACTTATGCATAATTAATTTAGGAAGATGTACTCTCTTAGAAATATGTGTTTTTAATCACAACTTTTAGGAACAAAGGAGCTCTTATACGAGTTCTAAATTAATTAAACTTGGGAGAATTTTAGACAAATCTAATTATTCCCATTGCCCGTCCTTTTATGGCATGAAAGAGCAAAGCTATTGGATGGTACTTAATCCCGGTTATAAGGAATCCAAAAATGGCTTAAGCACGTAAGACAGCGTGGCAGCTTTGTTATTCTGAAGTTGAGCTCAGACAGCGATCCGTTTTTGTTTTTTTTCAACCTTTCGGGTGCTGCTGCCTCTCTCAGGCAATGCTGGAGTCTGGAACCTTCTGGCCAGGCCCGTTCTGAGTCCATTCCGTGATGAGGCTGGGCCAGCCAGGGAGGAACCCCGCGGGGGACCACCACGGAGGACCCACTCTGAGCACAGCATCTGCCCGCACTTTTGCAGGGGGCCTGTGACAAAATCATGGTTATTTCCACTGTTGCCGCCAGACAGGTCCTAACAGCGTTTAAAAAATTCATTAGAACCTCACCAGTCACTTCGAAGGGGAAAAAGAAAGTCAGAAATAATGAGGCCGGTGCAGGAAACCCACCTGTTTTTCATTTAACGGGAAGAAGTTAAGGTTTCTCACTGCAAACTCTTAATGCCAGATACGATTAACAAGGCCCTCTGTTCTCATCACACTTCACCCCCAGACTCTCGGAGGTCGCCTCCCGCTTGTTCTTCTCAATAATCATTTCCACTTTGAAGAACCGAGGGATTCCGCAGCAGATCTGAAAAAAGAAAAAGGATTTCCTCTTTTCCTGCAGCAAACAACTCGAAACCACGACTTGTAAACCTATTTGCAACCTCCGGTATTTTACAACCACCCTGGAGTGTGTCCTGTTTGAAAGGATGTTGAATCACACCCAGCGGAGAAAGGGAGACCTAATTAGATTTCGTCGGGTTCAGGGAGCTTTCCAGCAAGGATGTTCTAGGGGAAGAATGTTTATCTTTCCCCCGCCTTCCGCTAGACGCGGGCTTCACTTCCGTCTGAATCTTACAACCCTGACGGGTCTTGTAATAATAGAAGAAAAGGGGAAATTAGAAGTAATTTCGGGGACAATGCTTCAGCCAAGTCCGTTCCTGTAAACCCGAGCTACACTCCGCAGCTTAGTATTTGGGGAGCGAGAAATTTAAATACTCAGTGAAAACACCCTGTTTTCACTCAGATTTCTCACACTGGAGGCTTTAATTTTCTCAAGGAAAGTGACATTTCTAATGCAAAATTGGATTTTCCCCATGACTCTAAATCTAGCCACAGAGAGCTGGAAATGTAACAGCTTTGGCGGAGGTGGGGGGCAGGTTTGTCAACTCTAACGACACAATAAACTCAGAAAGGGGAGGCAGTGACATGATTCTGTGAGACATGTAACGTTGCACATTCGTCCAAGCCCATGGGGGCACAAGCCCAAAAGGGAGATATCATGGGCTGTGAGTGGCCGTGATGTGTCGGTGTCCGTCCGTGGATTGCACCAAATGTTCCTCCTGGAGACTGGAAGACTGAGATCAGGGGCCAGCCTGCTCCAGTTCCTGGCAGGTGGTCTTTTCTGGATTGCAAACAGCTGGCTTCTTGGTGCATCTTCACAGGGCAGAGAACACGGGGTGGGGGCGGGGGGAGATGTCCCATGCACGGAGGCTCTGCCCTCACATCTTCATGGGACCCTAATGGCCCCCATGTGTCCACCTCCTGATACCATCACACTGGGGGATACAACGTGAGCGTATGGCTCTTGGGGAGAACACAGACATTTGGTCCATGAGAAGCACAGCACATGTTAAACTGTAAGGACAGATCTTAAAAGGTCATCATTCTTGCAGTGGTTGATGAGTCCAACCTGAACAAGCTCACCTTGGATTTGTATAGAAGTGACCCAGCCTTTCAAAGAGAGAAGGAGGACAGAAAGGTCAGGGAAGTGGGGACTGAGGAGCAAGGTAAGGGTTGGCCCACATGCAACTCAGCTGGTCTTATAAGCTCATGAATGGCACTTATCAAAGTTAGGTGGCTGCTGGCCTACATAAACCCTAAATTCTTTCAGAAGATTCGAATTTTTTTGGGTCGATACTTTAATGGGTCAGTCTAGGGGGTGACCTTGAGCTGTTAGCAACTTTGTTAGTGTTTGTCCAAGGCTTTACAGGCCAAGGGTCAGGCATCATGGAGAAGAGGTTCAGAGGAGCCTGACCAGAGTTTGGTCCAGACACGAAACATCGTTTTAACATGCTTGTTTAGGTGGTGGGCCTTCCTGCTTTCTGGGCCCTTCTGTTCTTCTACAGACTCTTGAGTAAATTCATTTAGATGTTTCCAACACCTTTTTACACAGGGCCAATCACAGGCTGGACACTCTCCTGGATAAAATAGTCAACAGCACTGGATACAAAAGTTCTACCCCCTGTAGAGAATGTAAATTCTCACACGGGGTAGGGGGTGTGGGGGGAGACTATAAATTCATGCACAGTTGAAATACAGAGTAGGTCATTTTTACTGCTGAGTAGTAGCCAAGCCCTACATATGCCACGGCTTGTTTGTCATTCACCAGTTGAAGGACATTTTGGTTATTTACAGTTTAGGATGAAGATAAATGAATCCATATGAATGTTCACACTCCTAAGTATGAACATAGATGAACATAGATTTTCATTGCATTTGAGTGAATGCTCAGAAGTGAGACTGATGGGTTAAATGGTAAGTGTACGCTTCACGTGATCAGAAACTTTCAGACTGTCCCTGCTGAGGGGTAGGTAGTGGTGTCTCATTGTGGTCTTCACTGGCATTGCTGTAATCGGTAATGGTGTTGAGCACAATTTCAGGTGTTCCTCTGCCATCTGTCCCATACGCCAGGGGAATGAGTGGCTGATCCAAGCAAAAGCATGAATGAAATTAAATGCATTGCACAGAGTAAAAGAAGTCAGACTCAAAAGACTATGTGACCTAGGATTTCACTATCATTCGTTTCAGAGGAGGTAAAAATACAGGAAGTGGGAGAGCTGAGTGGTTTCCAGGGGCTGGGCTCTGGGGAACAAAGGGCTCCCCACAAGTCGTGTACAGAGGCAGTGATTCTTAGGATTATGGGATGCTTCTGCGTTTTGAGTGGGGTGGTGATTATACAACTGTGCATCCTTCAAAACTCAGAAATACCATTATAAAGGGTGAGTTTTAGTGCATGTAAGTTATACTGCAGCAAAAGGGAGATCATCAATTTTTTTGAATGGCTGAGATATTAGTAGAGGGAGCACCACAAAAACAAAACAAAACAAAACAAAAAACTGCTTGATGTTGTCCCAATATTGACAGATGCTCTCTCAGAGGGTTACAGGAGCTGCAGAGAAACATGGAGCAAGGCAGGGCCATACAGAGTGGAGTGTCCAGGAAATGCATTAGGCAGGATAGCCAAAGACATCCCCACTCAAGAAGTGGCTTTGAATCAGTGTGAGGATGGTGTAGGGAGCCACAGGTGCAGTACCCAATTTTTATTTTAATTTTTAACAAGGTATAATGTATTATTTGTTTCAGGGGCACAGGTCTGTGATTTGTCCGTCTTACACAATGCACAGCACTCACCATAGCACATACCCTCCCCAATGCCCATACCCCAGCCACCCTATACCTCCCCTGCGCCCTCCCATCCAGCAGCCCTCAGTTTGTTTCCTGAGATTAAGTCTCTTTTGCTTTGTCTCCCTCTCTGGTTGCATTTTGTTTCATTTTTCCCTCCCTTCCCTGTGACCCTCTGTGTTGTTTCTCAAATTTCTCATATCAGGGAGATCCTATGATACTTGTCTTTCTCTGATTGATTTATTTCGCTCAGCATAATATCTTCTAGTTCCATCCATGTCATTGCAAATGGCAAGATTTGGGGGCTTTTGATGGCTGCATGGTATTCCATTGCACAATACCCAATGTTTAAACAAATGTCTTTTTTTTAAACCAGCAAGCTTACATGCTCAGCCAATGACTTTTACCGGCCAATGTCTCACTGGGAACAGGAGAAAGGCAGAGCACTTCTGGTTTCTGAAGCATCAGGTGTAAAAGGGAGAAATGCTATGCGTAACCTTAGTTGGTTGAACACGGAACCAAGGCATGTCGTGGCAGACACACGCCAGACAGACTCTCTTAATAATACCACTTTCCAGGCATCTTACTATTTCAGAAAATGTACATCTCTTCTCAAAGTACTTAATATATTCAGCACCTGTTTGTAGACCAGGAAGCTGAGGCACGGAGATTAAAGGGCTGGCCGGGGGACACACAGCTGCCCTCGGAGCCCGAATTTCAACAGCTGTCCATGGCCCCTCCACCATGTGGCCTGAAACTCACTCTCTCTGGAATCATAAGGGAACGTGGATGTGTATGAGTGGAATCGTGGCACCTCGATGTGTGAATGAAGTCACCGTGGAGTCGAGATCTCCTGCAGTTCTCATCATCTGTGCCCTTGGGAGCAGTGTCTATGAGGACCAGCCCATGAGCAGCCCCTTCTGTCCCCCAGCAAGGGAGAAAGCAAGCCCCTCGGGGATTTTTCCAACCCCGGTTACTCACTGGTGAATTCTCTTGCTAACGTGAAGGTGGCCACACCTGAGTGTCTGCTTATATTGCACTATCAGAGACTAGGATGTGGGGCAAATTTTATAAATAAAAGCAGATTTTAAAAAAAAAGGCAGCTCATTCCAAATGAGGCACTGTAAACGGAGATGACTGTGTATTTATCATTTGAAACAATGTAATTCCGCTCGACAGGAGTTGATTGGCTGTCTGCCAGGTTTCCCACTGCGACAGATAAAAATGAAATACGGTCACAGAGGGGTCGGTGGAGCTTCTTGGATTTGTGGGTTTTATAGTTTTCATTAAGTTTGGACAATAGTTGGCCATTATTTCTTCAAGCTTTTTTTTTTTTTTTTTCCTTTTTCACCTCTCTCCCAAGCATTCAACTGCTTGATGTTGTCCCAACGTTGACAGATGCTCTCTCCATTTTTGGCAGTTGCTTCCCTCTCTGTGTTTTGGGGGAAGGGGAGGGGTGTTTTCTCTGGCTATGCATGAATGCTCAAAAATGGTTTCTCTCGTCTAATCACGTGAATCCCTTCGGGGGTATTTTTCATCCCAAAACTGACGTCAACTTCAGAAATTCAGTGTGGGTCATTGTAAAGATCTCGACATCTGTACTTAACTTCTGGGCACTCGGGCTCATGATGGCTGCTCTCCTGCTCCTGCACTAATTCTAACTTCAGTGTCCGTCCCATTCAGGGGTGTTGAAGGGCTGTGTTTTTCTGCCTCTTTCCCTGCCTGGGAATCCTGGGTGATTAAGTCACGCAACAATAGCTGGACCCTTTAGGGTCTGCTTTTGTGCTCTATTGGGTGGCACGGAGGGAGGTGTGCTGGGTCCGCAGCTATCTGTCCCTCACTGCCCAGGAAAAGCCCACCTGAGTGCCACCCCCTCCCTCCAGTGCCTGTCAAGGATGGAGTCCTTCAGTCTGGAGGGCAGGAAGGGGCCCTGTTCTCTCTTGGACATTCTCACCACGCAGCTTCTCTCTAAATCTTTTGGATAGTTCTGGCCTCAGGCTGGAAAGTTCCTTACACACCTGCACTGGTCAGCACCTGACTCGGTATTTCCTGCCCATCACCAGCCTCCCCAACCCGCCATGCTGCTCAACAGGGTTCCCTGTATGCAGCTCTGGCTTCTCTTGGCTACTCTTCCTTATGGCTTCTAGCTTCCCTGGTTTCCCTGGGCTATCCCCTCTGTCTCCTCTGCTCAGGGACTCGGCCGGGCCCTGCCACCCTCAGTTTCCCCTTTTATGCCGTAGACCATAAACACTCCCAAGGCAGCAAGTAGAGGAGCGTGGTTGGTTGTTTCTTGTCTATCAAGAATCAGTTTTCACTTCTGATGCTCAGTGTCCTTCAATGGATTTTAGTTTTGGGTTTTGTTTTTTGTTTTTTGTTTTGGTTTTGGCTTGAGGCTTTGTCATTTTTGGGAAGCAAACTGATATTTACCACCATTTCTCCAACTCTGCCTTCTGACCATACCAGAATCATTTTACCAGATCTCTGTCTTCAAAAATAATTCCATGTCTTTCTTTTATGACTGCTGATCAAAGCGGTAGAAAAATTCGCTTGTTAAAATCAGTACTTCAGATAGGTTCCAAACTTAGTTAGAATCAAACTCAACCCAAACAAAACTTGGAAATGCATGTGTTCATTCTCTTGAGGGGCTGGAAGCATCCTTCATTTCACGATAGAATTCAATACACATGCTAGATATCCAGGTGAGTGGCTCCAAAGTCATTCTCCACTACCTTCTCATTTGTCTTTTGAAAACAAAAAATATCTCCCAGGTTTCCTTGTAATGCTGAATCATTATGGGGTCCCCTTTGACCTGAGAACCTGATGACGGGAAAGTAGAAGTCCTTAGAACAGATATTCTACACTACTTAATCCCCACCCCCCCCCCCACACACACACAAAAGCAAGAGAACTTTACAAGTCTCTCCTTTTCTTTCTTGCAATATAGCTGTGATGGCTGGAAGTCCAGCAGCCATCCTGTGACCATGAAGACAAATATCACCTGCTCATACTCTTGGCTGAGTCAACACAACAGCCATAAACTGCCTGTGTCTATATGAACACAGAATCCTTTCACGTATTTATGCCACCGTAGTAGAGACTAGGGTTCTTTCTGGTTAAACACAAACCTGATGATATCTTGTCCTCCCTTAAAAATGAACACATGACACCTTTGGGCTTAATTTTCCAGAAAGGAACTCCTAAAATTCACATTTTTACCTACAAACCTTTCTCTTTTTCACAGAAGGACTCCGCTCCCTATCTATAAAAAGAGGTAGTGGTGTATCCTACAGGGGTGGTGAGTTTTAGAGTCTGATGTAGGCTGACTGCTGGCTCATCCACTTTTAGTTGAAACAGAGTGTCTTATCCGTGATTTCTTTGCAACAACCATCACCCTTGCCTTGGTTACTTTATTTCTCTTTTGGTTTGTGTCTGTGGCATCACATTCATTATGGAGATCAAGAATCATTAAAGATCCTCACCCCAAATTGTATGATCTTGTCTTCAGGAGCCCAGGTAAGAAAAGCTTTGTGCTATGTGACTCAGCTTAGGTGAGGAGAGCTTACAAGTGGGGGACCCATTCCCAGGTATGCTCTGGCTGTCATCCATTGGTCCTTCTCCTTACCCTCATGACATCCTAGCAGAAAGGGGGGATGAGTGGGAGTATTAAGTGGGGGCGAGTAACACTCAGCTGTAGGTGAACCACTGGCATGTGGACACTGGTCGCAGAGACAGTCTGTGATGACAAAGAGACCAGTCAAGTGAATTTGGCTCATCTGAGCCTCTGCAAAATTATGGTTTTGCAAAATAGCATCAAGTTGTCAAAGCCCAGTTGTTCCCATGATTATGTAAAATAATTGAGTTACGTTGGCTCAAGCTAGTAAAATAAACTTCTTAGGCAAAATGTATTGATTAATAAAAGATGAGCATTTCTAATTCAGCTGTCCTGGTCCATCTGAATCGGAACCATTTTTATTTATTTTGCTCACACAAAGCTTTTTAAATTTGAGTCTAAAAAACGTAATTACAGTTTTAGCACACTCCTGGACAGTTGTTGAACAGCAATGCTGATCACGTCTTTTTTTTTTTTTCCTCCAGTTTTGATTTTCAAAAAGCATTTCATTAAAATGAGTTTTTCACCGGGGTTCACCCGCTGAATCGAATCTTTGGCAAACAGCACAATATGCCACCTGCTTATCACAGAGTTTAAAAGACTCTCTTTACATATTATCAATCGCTGTCTCTGAAAAACATCACAGTCCCTTGGGGTTGAGGAAATGGGGGTCAGGATGACACGGTGGCAGAAACCACCTCTGGGCAAACTCAGCCTGAACACACAGTTCTTTTCAAATAGCTCTTTAAACTTCCTGGGTTTTACTGACACACACACACACACACACACACAACTAATGAAACCCTCGGAGTCCCAGAAATAGCTTGGGTGAGAGAAAATGGCTTCTGAAGAATCCTTTTTTTTTTTTTTTTCCCTAAATTAACATATAATGTACTATTAGCCCCAGGGGTACAGATCTCTGAATCACCAGGTTTACACATTTCACAGCACTCACCATATCACATACCCTTCCCCAGTGTCCATAACCCCACCACCCTCTCCCGACCCTCCTTCCCCCGGCAACCCTCAGTTTGTTTTGTGAGATTAAGAGTCACTTACGGTTTGTCTCCCTCCCAATCCCATCTTGTTTCATTTGTTCTTTTCCTGCCCCCCAAGTCCCCCATGTTGCATCTCCACTTCCTTGTATCAGGGGGATCATATGATAATTATCTTTCTCTGATTGACTTATTTCGCTCAGCATAATACTCTCTAGTTCCATCCACGTTGTTGCAAATGGCAAAATTTCATTTCTTTTGATGGCTGCATAGTATCCACGGTATATATGTATGTAATGTGTGTATATATATATATATATACATATACATATACATATATATATCACATCTGAAGAATCCTTTTGTGAGTCTTTTGAACGCTGTGGTCACTTGGCCAGATGCCATGCACTTAAACACCCACCCGCACCTGCTTTTCCAGGTGACCCCCTGGGAAGGAGCACCTGGGAAGCTGCCTGAGCCACAGGGCAGTGCGAGCGAGTCACAGAGGGATCATTGAAAGAATTAAAGCCCGTGTGGACGCAGATGCGTTATCTTTGGTATCCTACAACCCACTCTGCGTGCACAAAGCCGGAGTGATAGGCTATTCAATTTCCCTCTGGTTAAAAAATCATCTGTGGTAAATCTCACCCACAGGCTTCCTCTGGCTTTGGAATTCTGGTAGGATGCTCGGTGCGAAAGGCCACCCAAAGCCGTTGCTGTTGAACACTCTGGCCATGGTTCAAGTTTGGAGGCTTTCTTCCTTCTGTGATGGTATCCCTGTGACCACAAGCTCCCAGCGGGGAGGCGGTGTGGAAAGAGAAGGTGCAGGTATAAGGCTGCATTGTCTTCTCTCTGTAAAGAGGATTAGTGGGGAAACACACATTGTTTTGCTTTTTTGAGACCAAGAGAGCCCGATTGTCCATTGTCAAGGGAGACAATGAATTCTGTTGCTTCACTGCGGGTCACTGATTAAAGGTGGGAGGTGCTGGAGTCTCCTGACCTGAGCAGCTCGCCCCTGAACTTCAGACATCATTTCTCACATCGGTCCTCTTCCCAAACATCACCTCCCGCGGTGCACCTCCGTTGTCTCCACGCGATGAGGCTGTGGTCTTGCCGCTGTGAAAACAAACCTTCTAGTGTCTAGGACACCTATAAATGATGCAGATTAATTTCGGTTTTAGGATGATAATATATACACGCAGCACGTTACATTTCCACTTGGAGTTCATGGTCCGTGCCGTATAAATATTCACCGGCTCGCTCTTTGGGTCTATGACGCGGTACCAGGTGTGGACCTGCAGTGTGCCTTCACGGTCCTGGGTCCACAGAGCCCGTCCGTAGTCGGGTAACTGAGCTTTTCAGCTTGCTGGTGGCTTTCACAGTGGTGTCTAGCCAATGCTGAATTAAAGGAAATGGAGTGAGCTTATCATTTTCAATTTTCCCAAATTCCCCTCAATGGGACACTAAGCAAAATGTCCAGACTCCTCTCTCTGGAAAGGTGCCTCACGCCCCTGCCTGCTGCTTGTCGCTTGTCTCTCCTGGATCAGGGGTCCCTGTCCCCATAAGGAGTTGCTGAAAACATAGACTGGAGTGTCACAGAAACCCCCATCCTCACCCTGACCTTGCCATCTACTGTGTGGGCCTGGAGCATCCCCAGGCATCTTAAATGCTCTAATTTCTCATCTGTAAGATGATCGTCTTCTAGGTGCCTGGCAGGGCGAGAAGGGGGAGCAGCCGGCACCCAGTTGTGTTTAAGACACTCGACTGATGGTGGCAAGAGCGGTGGGACCCTCGGAGCTCCCAGAAGACATTTGAGCCGGTTTGACCAACCAGGTGAGCTGAAGGACACAGGCTTCCCAAACACTCATGCGGGGAGTAAGAGCAGGGCTGCTTTCTGACAACCGAAAATAGATTAAATGTGACTATTTTGTTATAGTTGCTTAAAAATCAGCATTTTCTTTTTTCCCTTTTACTGTGGTAAGAACATTAGCCCGAGATTCTCCCTCTTCACGGGTTTGTGCATGCACAGTGTGGTTATCGGGAAGTGCAATGTTGCACAGCAAAGCGTGAGGACGTCTTTGTGCTGTGTGACTGATTCCAGGTCTTGCAGGGAGGCAAGCACGGTCCGGCTGGTCACGGTGCTGTTGGTGCAACCAAGACGTGGAAACAGTAAATGTCCACAGATGGATGAACGGCTACGGGTGTTCTATCCACTCAATGAATTATTATTCAGCCTTAACGACACAGGAAGTTCAGGGTTATGTGTATGTGACAAGACGCATGAGCCTGGAGGACACATGTTCAGGGAAAAAGCCCATTGCAGAAGGACAAATATGGCCTGATCCCTCTTACCTGAGGAATCTTCAAGAGCCAAATTTGTGGCACCTGCTGGCTCAGTTAGTTGAGCATCTGACGCTTGATCTCAGGTCATGATCTCGGGGTCATGAGTTCAAGCCCCACGTTTGGCTCCTTGTGAAGCCTACTTAAAAAAAAAAAAAAAAAAAGAAAAGAAAAAGAAAAAGAAAGCTAAAACTCACAGAAGCACAGAATAGAATGATTGTTGCCGGGGCTGAGGGACGGGGAAATGGGGAGATGCTAATCAATGCGTATAAAACTCTGTTTTCTATTTGTCAATTCATTAACTTTGCCAAGGATTCAGTTTGGAGAATGACAGAAAATGTTCAAAAAACAAAACAAAACAAAAAAACAGGCTTTCAGGGATAGAAATAAAGCCGGGAATGGTGACGTTAGGTCCGAGTGTGGCCATGAGACAGTTACAGCCGTCAGTGGCAGGTCGGGGACAGAGGCGTCCCCAAGAATGGAGACCAGACAGACAGAAAGTACTCCGGACCTTTTGAGAAAAATTGAGCTGCTGGAACAATTAACCTGAAGCCTTCTTACTCAGGACTTCCAGCCAGCTTAGGGCACCAGCGTCCTTGGGAATCACCCAAACTTGCAGACTGTGCAAGTTATTTATTTACAGAGTAAAACCTAATTTCAGAGACTTGGGCAACATGGGTAGCAGAGCTAGGCAGTGGGCATTGGCCTTTGTTGTTTTGGATTCATATTTATTGATGGAGGGAAGGGCGGGAAAGTAGGAGAAATTATTCCTGAATTTCTGAGTATTCACTGCTCCCGAGGGACTGAGGTCGCTAAGTCTCATGCAGACACGTGGCCAGGACATGGGTCACAGAAGTGGGGGTTTTTGCTTTATGCACATGAGTATTCTAAAACCAAGGAATTTGTCCTTCTTCTCTGATGATTGAAGATTTCCCAAATGGAGTCCTGCCCCAGGTGCTCCGTTTTAGCCAGGGCGTGAGCTCCGTACTGATGACCGCAGTCCCCATCATCCCCTATTGCCTTACCAGTGCCTACCGTGCGTTCACATTGCTTTACTTGGCACCTGATGGCGTTTTTGTTTATGACTTGGCTAAGTTGTTCTATTTTATTTTATTTTGTTTTAAAGATGTATTTATTTATTTTAGAGACAGCCAAGGGCGGTGGTGGGGGGGGGGAGGTTGGTGCAGAAGGAGAGAGAATGAGTGTCTTAAGCAGTCTCTGTCCTGAGCACAGAGCCCACTATGGGGCTCAATCTCCCCATCCTAAGATCATGACCCTAGTTGAAACCAAGGGCTGGACGTTTAACCAGCTAAGCCACACAGGTGCCGGTGTGTAAGTCATTTTAAATGTGTGTCCTGTTTGTTCCCTTCTTTGGAAGATTTTCACCCCTAAATATCTTGCATACTAATGTTCTCCTTTAGGCACACAGGTATTTATCAAACAGGACGAAACACCGGTGACTGGCCAATTCAATATGTCATGAAGAAATAAGTGAGAAATTTCACTTAACTTTTTAACACTCTAAGGACGAATAAAGAAGAAATAGATGTTTAAGAGGGGAAAGCTTAATTTACATTGGTTTATCATTTTTTAATCGACATTTATCCTGAGAGTTAGCTCCAAGTTGGAGAAATAATATCGGAATGGGATCAAAATGATGCTCTTACCATATTTTCATCGTTTTACTATTCTGAAAAGATTCGTTACCGGTGCTGTGAAGGTCTGTTTTTTAATGGCTGACTTTGATTAAGCTAAAAGCTTTTTAAGGGTAGGGTGTGAAATTTTTTCTCCTTAATATATTTATGAAAGCAGTGAAAAAAAAATAGAACTGATGTTCCATTTCAAAAGCCATTAGAGAAGGCTGATACCTACCCAGTTCTGCTTGTAACCAGATGCAGGCTTTAAAATCCACCTGTGTCTCCGCGCTAGAATGTAATGGGGAGCTTTCAATTAAGAGCCGCTGAACATTGCATCACTGGCCACTAACTGCCACCCTTCAAAAAAGCTGGGATTTTAAAATGGGCTTAGGTAGGAGGAAACTTCCAATTTCTGTGATCTCTTAGGCTTCCTCAAGGACCTGATTCACACACATGGATTAAAACATGGTTGTCATTTTAGTTAAGGATTGGTGTCCTTTAATTTTAACACAGTCACATTCCTTTCAGGAGAAAACGTCTCTTGCCATTACTAGGTGCTCAGAGACCCAGAAAGCCCCGGCGTGGGTTCTCCATTGGGTGGTCGCAAGTAGAGATGTTTCTGTGAGAGAGGAGGATGTCCTCTGGTTCCTATGGGGAGGCGGGACGGAACTCATAGAGGAGCTGGTCCTTTATAAACCACGAGTGCCTGTGGGTTAGGAACTGGGATCCACCGAGGGGAACAATCAGAGATTTTTTTTTGTTGTAAAGAATATTGTCTGCTGAAATGTGGAACAAAGATAGAGAAATAAAAGTTATTCTTTATTGCTCCACGAAGATGAGGATTTGGAAGGCTGATGGAGCGAAGGGAACAGCTAACAGTGTAAGGGTTATGCATGATTTACATGTAGAAGCTAAGGAAGCTTGGGGGCCAATTAGAAATTCTGTTCAATTGTAGTCAACATAGATCTTCTCCAAATCAAGGGTTTCTTTTTCACTCACGTATCATGTAGACGGGAGGTTTGTGGTAGGGTAGGTGCAGCAGAGCCTCACTGCCACCAATAACCACACACATCCTGTCCTCTCTCTTTCCTGCTTCCTGCAGTGCCTGGCTTGTAGTAGCCAGACTACCTCAATATCACAAAACAGCTTCTGTAACACCAGCCATTGCTTCCTTGTTCCAGGCAGGACAGGGGAGAAGGTGAGAAAAGCAAGAGAATGTCTGCCCTTTGAGTCAGCTCTTTGCCTTCCTTTTCCTTGAAAAATCACCGCTAACAACTTCACGTTTATTTCCAGCTTATTGGCCCAAACTGAGTTATACGGCAATGTCTACCTGCGAGGCATGTGCACCTACACTTAGATTTTGTGTGTGTGTGTGTGTTTCTGTAGACACACCTTTCCCCACTTCTAAAAAGTTCGGACACTTTTAGTAAGGAAAGAAGGATGAGTAGTTATTAGACAGAGGGATAGGAGTTTGAGACCAGAGGGGCCGCAGGGGCCAGCATACAGAGTTCTCCGAACATGAGTGTCTTACACAGCATCTGCAGATACCTCCATGCCTGAGTCTACTTACTCTATTTCTGAGTATTTGTCAATTAGCGGATATATTATTGTACTTACATTTCTTTATTTAAAAAGGGACCTTTTATTGAATCCTACATGGAAATATTGCCCCTTGTTTCCATAAGAAGACACACAATAAAGATGAACAGATCTATAGAATTCCAGCTATATTGTCATACTGCCCGAGTTCTGAGCATGGATCGGGCTCTGTTTGTCACACAGGGGATTAGAAAATGTTGAAAAAGATGTGGTCACTGAAAGGACTACTCCTCCGTGTCACAAGAAGCCTCAAGGAGGTTGCTAATGGGGAATAAATCCCCATAATGTTACAACTGCTATCACCTGAAATCCCCTTTCATTCCAGCCTTCTTGGCCCTGCTGATTATGTCCGACAGTTTCATCGGCGGATGAAAAATGCAGCCCATGTCGGGTCTGTGGTTTGTCTCCGATTTCTGGCAAAGGAAGCACTGACACGTGTCACCCATCTCCAAGATCGTGAGCATGCCGGTGCAACTCTTCCCCTTTATCAACTCCAGGATGTGGAAAACCTGTGAAGTCCTTTGCTCACAGATCACACAGCGCCATGAGGATCTGAGCTGTGAGCCCAGCCCTCCACCCTCGTCCTGTGGCCAACCGAATGGCTCATTTGTTAGAAAACAAAACCAAATCAATTCCAATGTAAAGAAAACGCCTGTGATTTACTTCAAACACAGTTGACAGTCCATAATTATTGAGAATGGGTCTAGGGGTGGACTCACAGGTCTCACCCATTAAAGAGACCTTATCTGTCGACCGGACTCAGTCCCTTCATCATGAAAACACATCGTTTCTCTTCTCTGTAGATGATAGCATCTAATGGAACTTGTGGAGAACAGCAATACGCAGAGGTAAAAGAAACGCTCCCTGGCTTCATTTCTGCCTTTGGAAAAAACAACAACAACAACAAAAAACAATGTATCTTTAAGTCAGACTTGATTATCATTTTGTTACATTGCAAAACACATTTCTGAGAGTGTAACTAGCGTTTTGAGACAGCACATGAAATATTAAAATGTAGCCAGACTGTGAACATTCAGCGTGGAAACTGAGACTCTATTTGTACTGAAACTCTCATTAACTTAATGGGAACGATGCCCAGGAGCCTGGCCTCTGGTTAGGACGAAACAATGATGTTTTTCGATGATTTTTTTTTCCTTCTTGAATTCAGAAATCAAAGCTGAGGTTTCAACCTTGCAAAACCAAGACATTGGTAGAGGTTGGAAATAGCTCTATTTGGTAGATACTGGGTAATGGGCGGGGATCCTTTGTGGGTTCTGCCTTCTGGTCAACTATCCAAGTGCATCCTTCCATGTGTCTGGATGTCGGCACGAGTCCATGTCCTGAGTAGCAAAAGGTGGTCCCTGTGGACCTGATTGTAAAATAATATTCAGAACCAACAATCACCAGCCCTATCAGGCAGAACTCGGCTGTGTAAAGTGAACTCATCTAGAACAACTCACTGCACATCAAATTCAAAACCAACCCCCAAATCTAGAGGTCTTAATCTGGACCTGGAGATTGAATTTGCCCCGGAGACCTGTTCTTTATCAACTTTGCTTTAGACAGTGCTGACCTGCAAAATACTAGGAAAAAATGAGCTGCTGGCCACATTTAAAAATGAGGATACTTGGCACCAAATTGGGGTACCACTTGGCAGGTCTGGGAGTTTTGGAACCATGTTTCATCAGTGTAGGTAACAACCCTGGGAATTTCAGACAAGTGTGTTTGTTTCCTCTGGAGGCTGCAACAACTTATCTAAACCTTGGTGATTTCAAAGAGCAGAAATGGCTTCTCTCAAAGTTCAGGAGCTCAAAGTCTGAAACCAAGGAGCCTGCGGGATGAAGCTCCTTCCAGAGGCTCTAGGAGGGACTCCTGACTCCCATCTTTCAGCTCTTGGTAGCCCTAACGTGTCCCTTGGCTTGTAGCCATGTCCCTCCAGTATCTGTGTCAGTATCCACATGGCCTGCCCTGTGTCTGTGTGTCTCACATCCTCTCTCCAATTGTATGGACACAAATTGTTGCAGGTAAGGACGGACCTCCCTAACTCTGGAATGTTCTCATGCTGAGATCCTTGACGTGATTATACCTAAGGAGACCCTATTTCCACATAAGCTTCACAGGTACCAGGGTGAGAAGTTGGGCATATCTTTTGGGAGAATGCTTTTCAACCCACTGCGATGGGACGAGGATTCTCCGAGGTCTCATAATCATCTCTATTCCTTTTTGTCTTATTTCTGGCTAAATTTACCTTCCTACCTGGTCCATGCATGAATCAGAGGTCTCAGAATCGATTCTAACCCATCTCACAATACAGAGCTTTCAGCTGCTGAAATTAAAAACAAAACAAAACAAGGAATACTTTATTCAAGTTGATTGCAGCAAGGTAGAGAGACCAGAACTCCATCAGCACTCAACTCCACTGCAAAATAAGTGTTTGTAAGGGGTGGGGGGAGGCTGTCTTTGGTCATCTGCCTTTGTTAATTGACTCTTCGGAAGCAAGAAGATATGACCTGTGACCCTTCAGCATCTTTCAGGAGAGAAGGGAGTTTTAGAGCTGGAACAGGACTCCCACTGAAGATGGCTGGGGTGGGGGAGGTGAAGTCTTCCTTGAAGATCACTTTGCAGAGGGTTGGCTCCCAGGCCCTTAGGAAAGACATTCCTGGCCCCAAAACGGAAAGGAGGCTTTTAAACAGATTTGCCTCTCGAAGGAGCAAAGACAGAATTTACAACTGCTTGTTTTCTAAAGTGCTCAAAAAAAAAAAAAAAAAAAAAGAGAGAAGCGGGGGGGGAAGGGGGGGGGGGGGGGGGGGGGGGAGGGGAATCTGATGAGTCAGGCAGAGGCAAACAGGTCTTCTCAGGGCCAGGTCCTACCTGAGCCCCTAGGTGACATTTATTTGATTAGATGAGTCCCCTTCCTGGACTCTGCTAATTCACAGTTTCTTCATCTGCAAAGCAGAAGAATAAAGTTACCTACCGACTAGGGCTTTTGGGGGAGGTCAATAAGATCATATAGTTGAAGTTCTGCAGTGACATGGAAGCTTGGACATGGAGCACCTAGATCCCCCACACCAATCCACTGTGATGGCCAGCCCTATTCCCTTTTGACTCAGCTTCCTTTGAAGATGGAAATGGCCATTTGACCCAACTCAGGCCAATAAAAACCAAGGCTGGATCTCAGTGGGGCATTTCTTTGCCCCCTTTTGCTTTGGGATAAAAGGAGATACGGGACTGGCAACCCCTCTTCCACATCTTTTTGCTCTGATTAGGACGTGATGGCTGGAGATGCAGCAGTCGCCTTGCAACAATGAAGAAAAAGCCCAGGGGTTGCAAAATCTTTCCCCTTGATTTCTTTTAACTGCTCAACTGATCCCAACAATCTCTAGACACTTCATTATGTGAGAAAAACGAATCCCTAATTTTAAAGCCACTCTGATTAGTTTAACTGTTACTTGCAGATAAACTCTGTTTGGGAGAAGATATCACCATGGTCTTCACTTTGTAGGGGATTATACTTTGTTATATACATGCATCTGTCTCTTCTATTAGATTTAAAGATCTTGGAGACAGTCCCAAGTCTTACTCACTTCTATATCCTTCTAAGTGCAAAGAAGAAAGAGCTGCCTTAGTGTGCTTGAAGAGATAGATAGTCATCTGAATACTGAAAGTGTTAATTGAATACAAAATTTAATTTTAAAAATATTCATAAGCACTCACTGTGCGTGGTTCTGAGCATCAAAGAATAAATAAAACTTAACAAAATAAACCAAAAAAGAATCCAGTCTCTGCCCTCAAGATCTTCACAGCCTTCCTGGGGGAGAAGATGAATTTCTCTAATACAACAAGTTTGTTGTAATAGAGACGTAGCAGAGGGTAGCAAGCGCTCAGCCACTTACAAAGATGTTGCATCCACTGAAACCAAAAATTTTGACCTGTCTCTTATTATCTCTCTCTTACAAAGCCCAAAGCTCCAGCAGTGGGGCATGGGGGTCCAGAGTTGGCAAATTCAACAGCTCAGTGATGTCAGTCTGTCCCAGCTTCCTTTCATCTGTCTGCTTGGCCATCCTTAGGCTGGGAGCAAGATGGCGCCAGGAACTCCAGTTGCTGCAAACCAACATGAAAATCTTCTCATAAAGAAAATAGGACATATCTTCCCAAACTTTTCTTTAGGAAAGCACCCCCCTCCCCGGAAGCCTTGGTCAAATTTCCACATATATCAGAGTAACAGAGTAGAGTCACATATTTACTCTTGACCCAGTCCCCCCAAAGGGACTACCCAAAGCTGTGACCTGGAAAGTACCAGGACTCATCCAGGAATGAGTAAGGAGGCAGTGGATTCTGCGTTTATAACCACAACATTTTACGGGAGATAAGAGTAATGAGTGAAGTATGCACTCCATGAGAATTCCAGAATATCTGAGCACATATTCTATTAGACCACTAGAGAAATGAGGAAGCATTCTCTTACTTCATATGTCAGAGAGTCCTAAGGCTAACATTTTGTCTCTCAGAATGTCTGTGTGTGTGAGAGATGCAATAAAGAGCTGAAGGCTATTTTACATTTTTTCAATAGATAAAGCAGGGATTGAAACTAAAGCAGGGATTATTTCAGGGAAATTCAGCTCCCTTTCGGGGGACTATGAAGCTTTTCCCACAATATTTACTCAACAACATTGTATGGATTTCTCTCTAGGGGCCAGGCATCTCCATTTGAAAATGGAAACATACAGAAAGGCATTAGAAGTCATTTCCTCCACATGAAAATTTGAAAAACCCAGGCCCGCGGACAGCCCCCCCCTCATTAAATCCACAGCTCTTTGCTACACCCATTCCCCATCATGGGTGCTTTGGTAAAAGTCACAAATTTGAGTAACACATTTTAAAGTGAACAGACATGAAGGGCAAACATGTCTCTGCTCTGTTGGAGGAAGTCTTTGAAAGGAAGGATCGTGTTATGGAGGAACCTGGGAGGAATCTAGTAAACACGTGGGAAAGAAGGCTGAAGGAAGGCTGAAGAAGTCATTTGACTCACACCACTAGCTCCAGACAAAGACACATGATGCAGTCCACGTCCAGTTTCCAAAGGAGCTCATGTCCCCCTCATACGCTTCCAGAGGGCTTCCTTTGTATGGAACTCCATTGAATGGACTTCTAGAGATGACAGCATGGCTCCTGGCCCTTCTTCTGTCATCTGCACACACCCAAAGGCCCTGAGTTTGCATCCTTGGGCTGGACATACCAGGACCCATTGGCTTGAGGGTGGGCTCTGGGAGCTAAGCCCTGCCTCGGACTTCTTCAGTTTCTGTCTAGTGCTTTACCAAATATCCTAAGCCTAAGACCAGTTTTCCCTCTGCTGCTTCTGGTTGCTTCTGTCCTTTTGCCATCAGGTACTGAGAGTGACCTCAGTGTTCCAGGACAAGAGCAGGAAGCAAGCATTCTGCAAATGGCTTCAATCACACATGGATTATGGATTCTTGTCATAGCCTGCCTCCACCTCGCCATGTCTCACCTTTCATTAGATCCAGATTTCACTCGATTCCAAATGAGGGTCTTTCTAGAAATCTGAGACAGTCCAGGAAATATATGGGGCCATCCTCAGTAGCAGTTTGAATAAGTAGAAAAAGGGAAGCATCTCAACTCATTTGTTCATGGAGTAGGTTTCAGGAGAACAGGCAATATTTCCTGTCCTTCCCTGGGTGTCCAGCATCCAGCTGGAGAGCTCACGATAACATGCGCCATTTCTATTAACATCTGTCAAAGAGGAACAATCCAGGCAAAGGCTGTGATTGGTTCCATTTATTTTTGCTAAAATATTTATGCAGATTTAATTTATATGCAAATGAGCCCCTTTCCCCTCAGTCTCCAGGTATCTGTGAAAGCTACCATGTTGCCACTGGTGCCTGGAATTTCTGGTTGGAAAATGAATTATTCCAGAGTTAAACATGGTCCATTCAAAGGCTCCTCTTCCCATGGGACTGACCCTTCCCCGCCTGTTCTCAGAACTCCCAGTGATGGAGAAGTGTCATCTCGGTAACAGCTCTGTGCTCAATGACAAACCACCAAGTCCAAGGTATGTCTTTCCAACTTAAGCCCATGATTGTGTCCTGGAGATTGCATGAGTTATGCTTCTGAGCACATCAGGTAAAACATTCCTTCCATAGCTAACTCTTTCATTTGGATCATTCCATACATAGGTTGTTTTCCATTCTTCAAGTGTCAAACAGTTATAGGGAGGAGCAGATGTGTAAGAGTGGGCTTTTCAGAGTGACCCATAAGGATGTCTTGAAAGTGCTTGAATGATCCTTTCTGTGACTATTTAGCAGTGGAGAGCATCAAATGTGTGTATTCTCAGTATCCTCCCAATTTAGGCCACAATTCCCAGCCAACATACCAGCATATAAATGTCTTTATCTCTTATTTGACTTTTTCGGAAGTATTAGTATAACAAGAGAAAATGTGAAAAATAAACATTTGTAAGAAATATGATACTACAAATACAGCATGTAGAGGTTTAAGAAACACTGTAGATCTGCCTGCCAGTAGGAAAATCTTACTGCTGATGACTCCACTTCCTGAAATCAGCAATAAAATACTTTAAAAGGCCTCAAGTATTTCCCAATCAGACACAGTCAAATGATAGCCAAAAGCTTATTTTATCTTATTTTTTATGAATAACAGAGACCAATAAAATAATAAAGCTTACATTTCCTGAGCTCGCTCTTTGTGCCCTCCTATTTACGTGCATCATTTTATAAAATCGTTGAATTACACCATGAGATATGTTCAATGCCTCTTTTACAGATGGGGAATTGGTGTAACGGGGAGGTAACATGAATTGTCTGAATTTAGATTAATCATAAGCGGTGGAGCCAGGGTTTAAACCCAGACCCACTTCGACTTCAGAGGCTGGAGTCTTAGTAGCCACACTCTAACCAAGCCCCTTGATCAACATGAGCCCTTGGTGAAGATGTCGCTGTCTCCCAGTGACCCCACCAAAAGAAATCTCTCTCATAAGGCAGGAAGTTGGATGAGGAGATGAGATCAGACATTGGCTTCCCCTTGCAAACAAAGAGCTTCTCCAGGTGCAATTGGATGGACTTGCACCATGATTGTTCTTTTGTCTCTGTTTCCCTTCAGATAGATTGCCTGTGAATCGATTTACAGAGGAAGAGGGGACAGAAAGACTGCTGTCCATGGATGACTTTCTTCCCATCCTTACTATGTCCTCTGGCCATCTTCCCAGAAATTGTGATCAATCATTCAATACAAGAATGCACTCGTTAGTATCTAGAACCAGAACAGAGTTCATGCTGGAGTTTCTAAACTCTCCACAGACAGAGGACCTTCCAAACCACCTCATTGTCATGATTAATACAAAGAACCGGGATTCAGAGAAATCAAAGAAGGTATTCTTCTTAAATAATACTTACATTTCATTGAAAGTCATCATTGAGTATTTTGAATGTTTTTCTAGGCGTCATTTAAATGGAGTGAGATTCAAGAGTTTAAAGGGTTTGAGAAGAGAGGAAGAAAGATTGTCTGAGATGGGTTATCTTTGAAGGCAAAACTACTGTTATTTCTATTTTGTTCCTTCTAAAGAGAGAAAGTTTTCTTGCATTCTTATTCCAAAACTCCAAAAGAAGAAGACCCAAGAGGCTATCTGAAGAGTGTAGGATGTAAATGCTACGGTTAGGGGACATGGTGGCCTGCCTTGTATCATTTTCAAGGACAGTGGGAGGACTGAGAAAGGTAGTTGTGGTCAGAAGAACTTAGCTTTGGGGAGCAGGCAGGACTGACATGTTCTCCCAAGGCAAGAGATGTCTGGCTGAGGTACCTGTAAGCAAGGCAAGAGATAGAATCTACAAAACTGTTGACACCCAATTTGGATAGACATCAATTCCTAACATCAGCTAATAATATAAAGGAAAGTAGGAAGCACACACAAAGGATATTCACTTTTCTTTGGAGAGGAACTGGATGAGAACATCAGAAGGAACATGGATAGGTTCTCCATAAATCATAATTCATTCTATCCATTCTAAAAAAGTAAAAAAAAAAAATGTAACTTTACTTTAGTGGAAGAATTAGGTCTAGAGATAAGTGTGAGTGTGTGTGCATGTGCATGTGAATATACGTATTTGCTCTTCCCATAAGTGCTTCCAGAAAGAGTCAACCAAAACCAAAATAACCAGCAGGACATCCAAGATGGTGGATCATCTAAAACTTCTAACTCAGTTATATAATTCTATGGAAAATACAATATAGGACATTCAGCACAGGTCACAAGTTTATTATCTCATTAGAGGAAACTCTTAGTACAGATTTTGATGAAACATTTTTAGATAGTCTTATTGCTGTATATTTCACATAACATACGATTCACCCATTTAAAGTGTACAAGTGCAATTGTGCTTAGTATAGCCACATAGTTGTGTCTCCATTCCCATAATAAATTTAAAAACATCTTCATTCCCTCAAAATCCCCACACCCCTTGTTGTCACCCCTCAATCTCCCCTATCTACTAGTCACCCCCAACCCTAAGCAATCATGGTTCCATGTTTCTGTGTCTCTGCCTATTCTGGACCTTTCATAAACATGGGAATCATGTAATATATCATTTTTTGTCATTGGCTTCTTCTACTTGGATTAATGTTTTTAAAGTAGATTCCCATAACAAGTATCAGTGCTTCAATTCTTTTGGTTGTCAAATTGCCTGATGTTGTATGGATATAACACATTTTACTTCTCTGTCAGTTGCTGGACACTTGGGTTGTTTCCACTTCAGGTCTACTATGAGTAATTCTGCTATGAACATTCATGTCCAAGTCTACTATTGTCGTTGGCCACCACACACAGGTATAACAGATACTAAGAACTGTGCATATTTAATGCATACCATTTTATAAGTCTGGAAATATGTAGCCCCCTAGATCATTATAATCAATGTAATAAACATCCAGTTTCTACCAGAATATCTGTGGGTTCCTATTTTTTTGTATAAACACTTATCATGAGATCACCCTCTCCAGGAGTACACGGCATCATATTGTCAATGAGAGACATTGTGTAGCATGGCAGCTTTCTAGAATACATCTGTCTATACCCATTGAGTTTTATACCTGCTGGAGAACTCCTCCCAGTCCCTCTGCACCAGCCCCTGACCATGACTACTGTTCTCTCTGCTTCTAGGAATTTGACTTAATTTTAGATAACTGTTCTAACTGGACTGGTGCCGTATTTGTCCTATGTTTAGTTTATTTCATTGATATCCTGTCTTCAACGTGTATCCTTATTGTCCCAAATGGCAGAATTTCCTTCATTTTAAAAGCTGAATAATAGGGGCACCTGGATGGCTCAGTGGGTTAAGCCGCTGCCTTCGGCTCAGGTCATGATCTCAGGGTCCTGAGATCGAGTCCCACATCCGGCTCTCTGCTCGGCAGGGAGCCTGCTTCCCTCTCTCTCTCTCTCTCTCTCTGCCTGCCTCTCCATCTACTTGTGATTTCTCTCTGTCAAATAAATAAATAAATAAATAAAAATCTTAAAAAAAAAAAAAGCTGAATAATACTCGGTTGTATGAATAGACACATTTTCTTTATTCTTACATCTGTAAATGGATACGTGGGGTTGTTTCTATATTTTGGTTATTGTAGATGTTCCTGCTATGAACATGAGAATGCAGACAGCTCTTAAAATCCTGATTTCAACTCTTTTGGCTATATGCCTAAGACTGGGATTCCATTTTGTATTTTTTGACGATTCTCCATACTATTTGCATAGCCTCTATACCATTTTACATTTCTAATAACAGTGTACGAGGTTTCCAAATGTTTCCAAATGTTTCGTGTCAGTTCTTTTGTTCCTTCTTTCTCTTCTTTCCTTCACTCCTTCCTTCCTACCTACCATCTTTCCTTCCTCTGAATATCAAGTTTCCCCAAAGCCTTTTATTGAAGAGTTGACAATTTTCCCATTGCGTGTTCTTGGTGCCTGTGTCAAAGAGTCTATACCTGGGTTTATTTCTGGGCTCTCTGTTCTAGCCTACTGATTTATCCCTTGTCTTTATGCCAATTCCATTCTGTTTTAATGACTCTCATTTTGTGATATGTTTTAAAATCATGAAGTATGATTCCTCTAGCTTCTTCTTTCTCAAGATCACGTGGCTAGACTGAGTCTTTTGTGGCTCCATAAGAATTTTAGGATTTTTTTTTCTATTTCTGTAAAAATTACCCTTGGGGTTTTGATATGGATAGCAGTGAATCTGTAGATGGCTTTGGGTAATATCGGCAGCTTAACAATACGAAATCTCCTAGTCCGTGAAAACAGGGTGTCTTTTTGCTTACTTGTGTTGCCTTTAATTTATTTGGCCAGCTTGGGTGACGACCAGAATGCACATTTTTTTCCCCCTTCTTGGTTAAGTTTGTTAATATTTTATTCTTTCTGATGATATTGCAAACAGGATTTCTTTCTAAATATCCCTTACGGGTGGAAAAGGTAGTTAGTGTAGAGAAGCACAGCCAGGTTTTGTATATTGGTTTCGTATCCTGCAATATGACTGCATCATTGATTCTAACGGTCTCGCGTGGAAGTTTCTGTGGGGACTTGTGCTCTCACTTTGCCTGTGATTGCTGAGTCATTCCTTTACTCTTAGAACTTTTCAAGGACTTCAAACTCCTTCCAAGAACAACCACAACTCAGGGCCAGACAGAGCTTCATTTCGGCTGCTGCCAGATGCAGGGTTTGGAACAGGGCCACAGTTCCCCACAACTTATTAGTTGGACGGGACAAGTGCATAAATGAATTCCACATCTTGTACATTTAAGCCCACATCTATATCACCAACATTTCTCCATATATTCTCTAAGAAACCGAAGCCAGAATAACACGTGGGGTTTGATCCTAGCCAAATAAACCCTTCCACTTCCATCTTGTTCCTCCTTGTTGAAACGGGAATCAATATTCATCCTACAACACGTTCACTACAAGGCTCGGATGTGATTAAATATACGAAAGCAATTTGAAACAGTTAAGTGTTATAGACATGCCATCCCCTTACATTCCTATTTTTGTTCAGACTGCTTTCGCTAGGATTATCTGTCTTCCCCGACTCCGACCCAGAAATAGAATGAAAAGGCACCAAGTAATTCCCCCAGATTGGAAAGAGAGGAGACATTATGTCAGTTATATCTGTGTCTTTAGCATTTCTTGGCAGTGGGGTTTGTGGCTAAACTCGTAATATTTGCTCAGTTTAATCCATACCATTTGCCTGCATGATAGAGATAAAGCCATTGTTCCTGGGTGCTGGATGATTTCCAATCTCTTCATAGTGAATCAACTGGGCATCCTTACTCTCTGGTTTCTGATTAGATTTTCTCTTTCTCTCTCTCTCTTTCTTTCTTTTGGCTTTTATTTATTTATCAGAGAGAGAGAGAGAGGGAGAAAGAGGGAGCACAAGTAGGGAGAGAGGCAGCAGAGGCAGAGGGAGGAGCAGACTCCCCACGGAGCAGGGAGCCTGAGGCAGGACTCCGTCCCAGGATCCTGGGATGATGATCTGAGCTGAAGGCAGACTCTTAACCGACTGAGCCACCCAGGCGTCGCATTGGTTAGATTTTCTAACCTGGGGGTCCAGGTGAGAGAGGCGTCCTATTAGATGACCCCTCTTAGCCATGGCTTTCTGGGGCTGGTAACTGCTCCCTCCTCTCAGCCATTTGGTTGGAGTGGGGAAGGGGGGTGGCAGGGTGATGGCTTCCCACTGTTGCTAATAGATGCCACAGGGACATTCCCTGTTGACTTAATCCCACCAGTCCACTTTTATTAAAATGCTTTTATTAAGCCCTGCCCCACTCTGAGTATGCCATGCACGCTCTAGGAGGACCTTACCTAGCGCCCTAGTCGTCACATCCATACTCTAATGGGAACAGCTCATTCTTCCCTTCTGTTCTTTCCACACCATGCCTGTCCTGGGTGCATTCTCACCAGCGGACCCACTTCGTCCTCACAACGGCCTCAGAGCTAGGCACTATCCTCATCATTCTCATCCTGCCGACACGGGACCTAAGGCAGTGAGGGTAGCTTCACTTCCTGAAGGTCCCACGGCTCTTCAACCTTCTAAGCACTTAACCTCCAGGTTCTAGGATCTGCTGTGTGGCCCAACCAGGCTGCTCCCAGGTTCTCACATGAGAAGGCTCAGGCTGGCGGCGCTTCTTACCCAGATATGGACCCGGAGATGCACCACCGCCTTCGTTACCCTCAGCCACCCTCGGCAGTGAGCGCGTGAGCTCGGGGTCACGAGCGGCGATCCTCCCGCTCACACAGTAAGACCTGCCGTGAGTCCACCAGCCAGAGAGCACCTTGTGCCCCAGAGAGCCTGGGCACTCCTGAGCGTGGGATCCCTGCCGTGGGCCCCGCGCTCACTCTCCCAGACAGAGCGAGACCAGGCAGAACGGGGATGATTTAGACACAATCGCAGTGCCTGACGCAAGCTCATTTTCACGTTAATGGGAACAATAAAAGACTTCACAGCCATATTTACACCCAAGCCTTCACGTCTTCTAGATTCAAAGCAGGGGATAAAAGCGGTTGGTATATATATTGCACATTTATCATTTCTCGGAGTTATCCGCAGCTGCCCACAGTGCTGTGGGCTCCGTCACGAGTTAGGAATTTTGTGAGATAGTTATTATATCGTGCAGGAAGTCAGATGAATTAAGTAGCTTTTTTTTGGATCACGTGTGCTCACACTTTTTGAGTTAATAATGGTGTTTGCGCATCAAGGGATCATTATGCACAAGGAGTTGTTCTAATATTGTGGAGGACTTAATACCTTACATCCCTTAAGAGCCCATCTTGCAGACAAGGATCCAGAGGCACAAACTGAAATACAGTCAGGCCTTGGGGAGCCGAACACGGGTTTATGAGACTCCAAAACCCAGGCTCATAGCTACTGTACCATTCTGCCATGAATTCTCTGTGTTTCAGCTTCCTGGTTTTCCCATTTGGTTTGCATGGAAACTTCTGGACTTACAAGCTCTAGACCTGAATTATCCTGAGAACCTAATTAAACCCAACCTAGAGCCTCATGCAGGCACGGGTGGCCACCAGCTGGATCTCAACACACAGTGAACCCACCAAGAGCAGGATGGCCAGCAGGTGTCAGGATTTACTCGTGGACTTTGGTTCTGGGCTTCCCTTGGGGCTTCAAGGCAGCAGGGAGAAGTCCCTAGGAGAGCTGTGACTGACTCTATGACCAGTCCCTGAAGCTCCTCTCCTTGTGGCCAGCTCTCCCACGGGTGACCCCAGGACATAATAGTGTAGATAGTGTACTCAGACTTCCAGCAGGGACAGAATGGAGTCTAACAGCACCAGAGGTGCGTCCTCCATGAATAATGGAAATAAAGATACTTTGTTATCACTAAAAACAATTACATAAGCAGCTTTGCACAGTTGTTAATACCTAGGCTCTGGGGTCAGACTGACTGAGCCTTACTATCGTATCAATGTATCAGCATTATTATTTAAGTGTTGTTAAGGGTCAACTATGTGTAAGTCACAGCACATAGATATGCTCAATTTCCCCCTGACACAATCCTTTGACGCCAACCCCACGGCTGTGCTTACTTTTCAGGGGAGGACACTGAGGCAAAATGTTAAAGGATGCATAAGTTGGTCCCACCCACCCAGGTGGGTCACGGCAGAGCCGCAGTTTGAACCCAGAGCCGTCAGACCCAAAGCTTGCGCTCTGGGGTCCTGTATCCAGAAGACCATTGCCAAATGTAGGCTTGATTAGTGGAAGGGTGACTGAATGACTGGTAATTACCTTTGCTATTTCCTGGGAGCCATGAACGCTCAGCAGTTTGGGTGAATCATCAACTCTCAGCTCTGACAGGTGGATGAGATCACCCCCTTACGCAGACGAAGGAATGGAGGTTCAGGGCAAAGCATGGCCACCGCCAAGCACTGGCAGAACAAGCTTTTCCTGAAGGAGGAAAAGAGAGAAGGCACGTCGGTGACTCGGTCTCTCCCGTTGACTGTCACTGCTGGAGATTCTTCTGGAACACGTGGGAAAAGTGAGATCCTCAGAAACGTTAAGTCCACCGTGAGACCACAGCAGTGACGTGAACGATGGAGTGAGGTAAGGACACAAGATCCGGTGATGCACACAGGAGGCGATCCCATGTCAGCCAACATCATGGAATGTTCCAGAACAGCCCCGATGGGACAGGGCAGCTCCGTCCACCAAGGACTCTGGAAGGGGCAGTGGAGTCATCGTCCAGGAAGAGAAAGCAGGTACGGTGATGTCAACAGGAGGAAGGCGGAGGTGGAGACATGCAGAAAAGAAGTCCAGAAAAGCGCTTTCTTCCATCAGCATCTCTGGGAAAGCAAAGTTCCCAGAGCAATAGTCAGACCCCCGTTTCTGTGTTCTGCGTGCGTGTGGTCTCCTCTCACGGAACTGCTCTCTCTTTCCAAGGGTTACAGAAGGTCTAATGGCAGTAAAGCCCTGGGCTTTGCTGTGGATTAGAGGATAATGATATTGATGAGTCTCTTGTTAGTCCCACTGTATCTTTGTGCAGATTTGAATTCCTGAGGTCCTCATCCTAACCCAACCAAATTCAACCAAAGAAAAGCTTCCCAGTTAAAGTCTGAGCAAAGAGACACTCAAGTAGGCCAACGAGCTCTTTCCCTCTGGATCCTTCCAACTGGAAACACTGACAATGAACTCTGAAGTGGCTCTTTCTCCACTCATATAATTTCCAGAGGCATAGTTACCCCATCGGTAACGACACTCCATCTGCAAACCACAAGTGTGTGACTGGTGTCGTATAATGATAAGAAATCAAAGACGTGCTTCAGTCAGCTTCGAATAGAGATAGGACCTTCAGGAGCCCGGAGCGGCCAGAGATAAATGGAGTTGATATTTTCCACGCTGTCCGCCCCAGGAGGAGAGAGAATGGATATCGTGCCTTGCCCGAAGATATTAATAATTTATCCAGTGGGTCTCGATCTGCCCAACGCAGGCACTTGACACACAGATGTTGACCATCTTCTGGGCTGCAGGTGAGGAGCCGGGTCTTGCGAGGCAGGGCTGGGGATCGAGTCTCGTGTCCCGGGTCCAGGGAGATAACATTTAGGCAGACAGTGGTCCTCCCCAGCGTGGCGGCCCGGGGGATGAACCTGTGTTGCACGGCAGAGTTTATGCCTTCCGGCTGAATTCGTGATTGTGCTCGTTCCTTCTGCAGTTGGAGCAAATGACCACACATTTAGTTTTAAAGCGACACAATTTCTCTCTCTCTCTCTTTCTTCCTTCCTTCCTTTCTCTGTCTTTTGGTTCTGCAACTCAGGAGTCTAAAATGGATCTCACCAGGCTAGAATCAGTGTCATCAGAGCCGTGTTTCTTAGGGAGGCCTTAGGGGAGAATCTGTTTCCTTGTCTTTCTCAGCTTCTAGAAGCTGCCGGCAGCCGGTGGGTCTTGGCCGCACCACTCTGACCTCTGCATCAACCCCAGCTTCATCTCTGACCCTGATTTCTTGCCTGATGCCCCCCATAAGGACCCTTATGGTGACACTGGGTCCCCTAGATAATCCGATACAGTCTGCTCATCTCAAGAGCCTCAACTGAATCACTTCTGCCAAGTCCCTTTGTCCATATACAGTGACACAGTCACAGGTCAGGGGGTCAGCACGTGACATCTTTGGGGGCAATTATTCTGCTTCCTGCGATAATCAACAGGTAAATACTAGCACATTTGCCTTATAAACCATGTCTCCTGATTAAAGTACGGACTTTGTTTATTGAAGGTAATAATATTGGTTCATCCATCGTGATAAATGAACCATATAAATGTGAGAGATCAATAGTAGGGAACAGGAAGGCTGAGCCCGGATGGCTCCGCCGGTTAAGCATGTGGTCTCCTCACGTGGAACTGCTCATCTTTGTGAAAGATGACTCCACTGCCCCTTCCAGAGTCCTTGGTGGACGGGGCTGCCCTTGTCATCGGGTCTGTTCGGGAAGACTCCCTGAGCCTGGATGGCTCCGTCGGTTAAACGTCTGCCTTCAGCTCAGGTCATGATCCCAGCATCTTGGGGTCGAGCCTGGTATTGGGCTCCCTGCTCAGCAAGAGTCTGCTTCTCCCTCTACCTCTGCTCCTCTCCCTGCATGAGCTCTGTCTGTCCAATAAATAAATAAAATCTTAACCAAAAAAATAATAGGGGACGGGGAATGTGGTACGTAGGAACACCTTTACTATCTTTCAAAGGCACTCTGTAAATCCAAAACTACGCTTAAACACACATTAAAAATAATCTTTCCTGTTGCCCTTGAAAATGTGGAAAGCCGATAAATAGTGGGTCGTCCTGGCATGGAAGGAGGGGGCGGCAGGTGAGTCCCAGCTGATCCCTTTCCTGTGGCGTGAGCCCTTTGGTTCATTAGAGGCCCCAAGTGACTCCATTCATCTCTGTCACTTCTCTGGTGGCTTTGGAATTTGAGACTGTCGCTCTCTGAACAAAGTAATTACGCAGGAAGCTCTGGGACTCCCCTGGGATCTGCACCAGGGACGAGGTCAGAGAGTCTGAGAGGCGTTCTGGAGGGGAGTCTAGCCTGGTCCCAGGCTGCGGGGCTCAGAGTGCTCCCAGATCTCCCCGTCGAAAGTCAACACCACGGGGCAGGAAGGTGAAGCTTCTTTTCTTCTCTATGCTTTACAGATTGAGCTAATTTCAAGCTCTATTAAATAAAGACTCTTCCTTGCTGGTAGATGTGCCTCCCTCTCTGGCTAAGTGCCTCTGTTCCCAGGACCCAGCCTGCGTCAAGGACTGTTGCATAACGAGCTGGACAAGACATTCTGGTCACTGCAGAAGGGACGTGAGTTGTTAAAAGCCAGGCGGAAATGCGCCCATGGCGAAGAGTAATGCAAATCCTCATATTATAGGGAAGCAAGGTGCTGAGCCATTACGGGGCTCAATTATTTTGGTGCTGCGAGGCAAATATTTCCCCGTGTGAAATACCAGTCTACTTGACATCCTTCACGTGATGGATTTCTATAGAGCGATGCCCATTGGCGAAGGGGACAAGTTGGGCCGTTGTTCCCGCCCCCCTCCGCCAGCCCCGAGCACCTCCACGAATGCGCCGAGTGCTAACGTTAGCAGTCATGTTTAGTGTTTCCTAGAGGAGAGAGGATCGGCAGCTTTCTGGGTGTCACAAGATCAGGGAAGACCTCCTAAGGCGAAGACCTCTCTCTCCTTGTAGTCCGTCTCCAACTATGAATCTAGGCTCTGAAACAGAGTTCCTTCACCGTCTTCATCTGTTTCCAGCACAGAGCTGCTTATAGAGAAGGTTAAAAAACAAAACAACGACAGAGGGTCAATGATCTGTCTTCACAGAGTCATAGGGAACCTTTACAGGTTCCATATAAAAACACCTACCTTATAATCATAGCTTCCATGTTCCAGGCACTTCATACAGTCCCTGTCACTTACCTGTCATCAACATGGATTGCTAATAATAGCTAAGGTTTATCTAGAGCAGCGGCAGTCGGCAAACTATACCCCTGGGCTCCAGCTGGCTTGCTGCCCATTTTGCCAATAAAGTTTTATCGGAACATAAGCATGCTCATCGATTTACCTATTCTCTGTGGCTGTTTTCCTGCCTAAAAGGCATGAGTTCAGTGGTGGCACCTCTGTCCCTGTGGCCCACAGAGCTGAAACTATTTTGATACCTGGCCCTTTATAGAAAAGCGTTGGCTGACCACTGATCTGGCCCCAGTCTGAAGAGCTACATGAAGATTAATTCATTTAAACCTCCCTGTAATTCGGCAAGGTCAAAACTATTGTGTTCCCGGTTTGCAGATAAAGAAAAGAAGGTTGTAAGCCGTAAACATTCACAAGATCCAAGGAATGACCTAAAAACAGTAGGGTCCAGCATCAGATCTAGATCTATGTACTTGACAGCCTGTTTTCCATACCGCGTGTTTCCCAGTCATCTGCAATGGGCCGTCGGCGCTTGTCTGGGCAAACACATATGCGTATTCTCTCCTGAAGAGGTCTGAGTTTCCAGCAAGACCATTGTCCCCGAGGATGAGAGATCCAGGGACAGACCCCAACAGAGGGGCTTGTGTTTTGTAGAAGGATGATGTCATCTTATGACCTCGGCTTCTCTCTAAAGTTTGCTTTCTCACGTGGGTTTTCCACATCTGTTCATTTCAGAAAACTTGGAATCAGCTCATGAATGTTAACATGTGTTGGGGAGAGCACAACGTCCATGGAGCTCCAAAGCATTTCCTTCTTTTCATTTCCTTTTGGAAGATACATCCATGTTTCCAGGAATTTCATTCTGCATGGCGGTGGAAGGTGTCGGTAGTAGAGTGAAGCTTCTTTGGCTCCCAGGAACGTGTCGTGGGCCAGTCGTGTGGACCGCCGGGGTGAAGAACAAGGTAAGAACTCTGTGCTCCATCTCCTGATGGCTCTGTGATATTGAAGGAACTTGGTTCATGTCTCTGGGTCTCAGCCGCCCCCTCTGAAACTGGGCTCAGTTACAGACTCACAAATAATGCCTGATGCATGGGGAGAGTCTGTTCACACGCGTGGGATGAGTTCATCCTTAAGCATATGACCATTTCCTAACTCCTTCAAGAGACTCGGCCGGTCAGCAGTCATTGTCTGAACATTGGAATTCCGAAAACCTCCTTGACATGGTGGGGAAGTGTGGAGACAAGCATCGTACCTTGGGAAGTCCGTAGAAGCTCTTGCTGCTACTCTCAACAGCCCACACCACTATGATTTTGCACATTTCTGCACCTGCTTTTCATGTCTGGTTTTTTTCTGGGGTCTCCATTCACTGCTTTCTTTCCATCTCCCCTTTGTTCTGTTTCATTCCCTAAACTCCTGTTTTGGATCTGCTGTAGGCTGATAAACCAAATAACCGAACCTGTTCTGCTTAAAATAAATTCCTATCTCGGTGCATGAGTTTTAGAGTGTGCACGAGGTGTTTTGACTTCAGAGATTTTTTTTTTTTTTTTTCCAATGTTCCGGACAGGTGAGGGACCATGGGTTTGCTACACTCCTAAAAGGCAGAAAGACTCTCCAAAGCCTGGGCACCCAGTGCAGACCACTGGGGCATCTGACGCGGGGCCTCCAGGGGATAGAAACTTTCGGGCTGTCCTCTTCTTAGGGTCGCCCACGATAACGGGCCATGCTGCGGACCACAGAAACCCACCGTTGACCTTCCTTGCTCCGGGCACGGAGCTGGGGCCAAATTCTTCACAAACCAGCATATTTCATCTCCGACATCCAATGATTCATCGAACCGCCTCACTGCGAGTGCGATCATTGCCAAATTATACCATACATGGAGACCTAATTAAATTCATTGATCCAATTATTGTGTGACTGAGCTATTGACGTGGATGGGGATTAACCAACTTGTCCACAGCCAAAGGCCAGGAACAGGATTTGAAGAGAAATGATGTCGCGATCACACTCAGCATGGGTGAGAGCATGTCTGATTCAGAGAAGTAAGGAAGGTCTCTGGGGCAGTCCCGTGGAAGCTCTCTGCCTTATTCACATCACCTATGATCAATCTGGGAGATGTGCTCTCATACTTAACTACAATATAAGAAATAAAGGAAGCGTGTGAGATCTTTTCATGCATGGTGAGAGTCAGATTCTAGGGGAGGATTATGCTTTATGTTATCAAGTCCAAACATCTGCGTGATTCCGTAGGGCAAGAATCTATAGATTAACATAATACATTGAAAAACAATTGCTTCAGACATTGTGCCCAGGGAGGTAAACCAGGCACAAAAACAAAAAACAAAACAAAAAAACCCAAAACGCTGTATGATTCCACTTCTGGGAGGTGCCTCAAGAAGTAATGTTTATAGGGACAGAAAGAGGAATGGGGGTCGCCAGGGGCCGGGGGAGGGCAGATGGGTTAGCTGGTGTTTAATGCGGATGGAGTTTCGAGATTCACAAGACAAGAGCCTTTCCGGAGGTTGGTTGCACAACGGTTTGAATGTATCCAACGTGACCCAACGGCACAGTTAGAAATCGCGAAGACGGTGAATGTTCTGAGTATTTTACCATGACTAAAAAGAGAATGTAGTGGTTCACGGTGAACAAAAAACTGGCTCCGTCAGTAAATTTGAAGCATCTAGTGACTCAGGAGGAATCATCTCAGCGATGGAAAGAACTGGGTGGGCGATGTCCGATGTCAGGGGTCCGCAGCACTCTAGTGGCTGCTTCTCAGGAGGGAACCGAGAAACAGATGTTGAACTTCATGCTCACCGTCCCCCAGGGCCCATGGGCTTTTCTGCACCTGTCGCCCGAGAGCGATGCCTTTCCCTTCCTCACTGCCTTCTAGATCTGAGCAAGAGCCTCTCACCGGCAGATGCCAGTTAGAACTCTGCTCCTTCAAGGGAGTCTAGACAGTCCCAGACAATGTTTCTAGGGGCGCAGAGATAACACTAACACTTAGCTGTCAGGTGCGCTCTCCTACCAGAGTATTTCAAATATGGAAATTAAGGTGCCAATCCACAGGTTTTTTAAATTGCCGACGTATTCAGAGAAAGTATAACAGGTGAGGCAAAAAGGAAGCCAAACCAGACAGAGAAGGCAGGAATCTCCCCACACCTGCCAGAGGTGTCTCCCTGGGGGCTGGGCACCCTCAGGCTATCTGGAATGGTACCCGCTCTCCAAGGCTGTGCACAGAGATGCTCAAACCGCACGGGTCCCTAATACATCATCCAGACATCTCCCGATCCCACGCCAGGGGCAACCCTCTCCAGGACCTCTAGGCATGTGGAAAGGCCATAAGATTAAAGTGCCCTGGGGAAGGAGCCCTTTGAAGTGAACGGGACATTCTGCTCCCGGGTGTGCATCAAACTGCCGATGAGAAACACAGTGCTGAGGACACAGGGCTATGGGAAACTAGGGATTTATTTTAACAAGTGCTCGAGTGAATATAATGAGCACAAAATACTGTGGTTTCAGAGGAACTGGTACCAATGCCATGGCCACACGAGTCCCACAGGGATGCACGGGGTTCAACCCCGGGGCTCGGGCATGAAGCACACCTTCTGTGCCAACAGGGGGAGGGGAGCATGGGCTGGGGAAGCCTGGACGTTTGTGACTCAACCCCATTTGCAGACATGTTTGATTTCTCCCATCTCTCCACCCCCTCTCTGCCCCACTTTTTATTTTATTATTTTTTCAAATAGGAATGGTAAAGAAATTGTGGGCTTTGTTTGAAACAGTTTTATTAAGGTATCATTAACATACAACAAGCCAGGTACATTGAAAGTATGCAATTTGATTTTTTTTTTTTTAAGCACCCTTTTGGGCACCTGGGTGGCTCAGTTGGTTAGGCAACTGCCTTCGGCTCAGGTCATGATCCCGGAGTCCCAAGATCGAGTCCCGCATCAGGCTTCCAGCTCCACGGGGAGTCTGCTTCTCCCTCTGACCTTCTCCCTTCTCATGCTCTCTCTCTCTCAAATAAATTAATTAATTAAATTAAATAAAAAGCACCCTTTAAAAAAAGTTCATTATTATTGTTGTTATTATTTTTAGTAATCTCTACACCCAGCATGGAGCTCAAATTCATGACCCCGAGATTAAGAGTCACATGCTCCTCCAGCCGAGCCAGCCAGGCACCCCAAATCCACATGCCCCTCTCAGCAAAAATACCCAACACCTGCCAAAGATGCTTCAGGTCCCTTTATAACCCTTCCCCCGGCAACCCCCGTCTGCCTTTTGCACTCTGGATTAGCCTACATTTTCCTCGAAAATCACCTGAAGGAATAAGTCAGTATGTGCTTCCCCCCCCCCACTTTGCTCTGGATTATTTCACGTGCCCATTTATTTTGTATCCACCTATGTTGTCCCATATAGCAACATTTCACTCGCTTTATTGCTACTCTGTATCCATCGTACAGATACAGCTCAGACTGTTTCTCCATGAACCTGTTGGCGAACGTTTGGGTTGTTCCCAATTTATCTCAAATAAAGTTGCAATACATGTTTGTGGGCAGGCGGCTGTGTCTGGATATATTCTCACTTATTTGGGGTAAATGCCTAAAATTTGGATCGTTGGGTCGTACGGTAAATGTGTGTTTAACTTTGTAAGAAACTCCCAAGCGTGTTTCGGGCTGGTCGTAGTATTTTACACATCGCCTGCAGTTCCTCTGCCTCCTCACATCAGTATGGTCAGGATTTTCATTTTAGCCATTTGAAGAGGCGTCTAGTCCTATTTGTGCTTCTCATTTTCATCTTCCTAATGACTAATGATGCTGAATGTCTTTTCATGTTCTTGCTATCCATGTATCTTGGTTGGCAAAGCATCTGTTCCAACCCTTTCCCCATTTTTTGATCGGGTTGTTTATTTTCTTATTGAGTCTTGAGAGTTCTTTATATTCCAGATATAGATCCTTGGCCAGATTCACAATGTGTAAATGCTTTCACCGCGTCTGTGGCTTGTGTGTTCCTTTTTTAAATAGTGTCTAATAAAAAGCAGAAGCTTATCATTTTAATGAGGCACAGTTTATCAATTTGTTTATTATGGATTTGGTTGTTTTCCCTTTGACCCTTGGATTATTGAGAGGGGTTATTTTATTGCTAAATATTCGGGAATTTTCCAAAGTCTTTCTGTTATTGCTTATAAATTCAGTTCCATTTGGTTCACAACATCCTCCTTTGCATTTTGTTAATGATTTTATACTCATCAAAACTTGTTTTATGTCCTTAGGTATGAACTAATTTGGTAAATATTCAGTGTGCACTAGAATGTGTATTCTGGTTTTTGAACGGACCGTTCTGTGTCATCAGGGTCAAGTCGATCACTGGCGTTGTTCGAGCCTACCATTTTGCTGATTTTCGGTCAGCTTGTTCAATCAGTTCTTGAAAGGGGGACTGTAATCTCTGGTTATAACTGTGAATTTGTCCAATTCTCTTCCTGGTCTTTATGTATTTTGAAATTCTGATGTCAGATGCATAATACTGAGGGTTATTATGTCCTATTCATGTATTAACTCCTTGATCGTTATAAAATAAATTTCTCTATCCATGGTTATAGCCTTTGCTCTAAAATATACTTTGTCAACGATTCCTATACCTACTCTGGTTTTATTTTTTAGTGTTAGCAGAATTTTTAAAATTTCTTCAGCATTTTAACCTATTGTCTTAAATATTAAACCCATTTCGCATCGGTAGCTTTGCTTTAATATCCAATGTAAACATATCTGACTTTTAAGTGGAGTGAGTGACACATAGTCACTGGTCACGGCTCACCATCACAGATAAAATAATCATTAAAAACTTCGAAATAGTGTTAGACTAGAATGTGACACAGAGACATGAGATGGAAAAATTGTCCTGACAGACGTGCCTGACATCAGATTGCCACCAACTGTCCATTTTAAAGACACCGTATCTGCAAAGTACAGCAAAGTGAAGGTACACTGGTCCTTTCAAGCAGCTATAAACTTTCATGTTCAGTATAAAAACCTAAACCCGTGTACTTCCATTTCTCCCTTCCAAACTTTTCATACATTTTACTTTTGCCTATGTTCCAAACCCCAGACTATGATGTCCTTATATTTGTTTCAATGGTTGATTATTTTTAAAAGAGATTTAAAGACTACTTAAAAAAAAAAATCTGTAACATAGTTGCCCATGAAGTCACCATTTCTATGCCCTCTACCCTGTTGTAAGCAGCCATATGTCCTTCTGGAATCACTTTCTTTCTGCCTGAGGAACTTCCTCTAACATTCTTCATAATCTAGGTCTGAAAGCAACAGATTCTTTAAGCAATTTTAAGTCTAAAGAAGTCTTTACCTCACGTTTGCGTTTATAATATTTTTCTGGGGGTAGAATTCTAGCGTTAAAAGAAACAAAAATCACTGCGTCGATTTTAGAGATCTTATTGGCTACATTCAATGGTCCGTGTTCAGCAGCCTCCCCTCTAGCCGGCAGAGAGAGCTCTGGATTGCTGTACGAAAGGCAAGAGTTTTAGAGGCAGAAGGCGGTAAGACGAGGACGCTGTTAGGAAAGACTGGAAGGTCACCTTCCTTTGGGGGATGACAAGGGTCTCTCAGGCAGATCACCTCATTAGTGCTGACCAAGAAACTCCAGACTGCCTGGTTAAAATTACATTCCTGGCAGAGGCTGAAAACTGCCGTCAGGTTAGGGGTTAAATCTTCCTTTGGTGATGTGGGCGTAGCAACAAGTGACTCTATTTGGGGACTGTTATCTCTTCTTCAGCCCTAGGCTGACTTTTTTAATTTTTTTTTTTTTCTTTCAGGCTTTTAAGGATGTGATTTCACCATTTTCCTGCTTGGCTTGTCTCTGACAAGAAATCTGTCCTCATGCTTATTTTTCTTCTACTCGACATCATGTGGCTTTTTTTCTCTAGCTGCTTTTAAGATTTCTTCTTTATCACTGGGTTGGAGAAGTTGGATCCGTCTGCGCCTTGAGGTAGTTTTCTTAATGCTTATCTCCGTGCCTTTTCAGTCTGTAGATAAAGCACTTGCAAACGTCTTAAGAGGAGCTTCCGAGCGCCAGTCTCATTTCTCTGTTTCCCCTTCTCTTTTTGAATCTAGCCTTCAAGATTCTAGCTGCCTTGATGGCCACGAACTCCAATTTTTGTCTCCTTGCCCTCATGATACTGTTGAAATCGCTCTCTGGCTTTTGTTTTGTGCTGAGATTTCTGTGGGGCTTCTCAGCCTCACTCGTCATCAAGCTCATAACCAGTAAATCCTGACGGATAGAAGGCAGACACAATACCTTAACTGGAGTTAGCTTTGGTAACTCCATCATATACTACTGTAGATCAACTGTTGAGTCACGAACAGAAGTGCCTTGATTGTCCCATCCAGAAGGAATAATGCGCCCGGAAGACGGCCATGCTTTTCCGGTGTCTTTGGTAGAATGATCGACATCAGATGTTGCTGTTGCTGTTTTTAATGCCTTCTCAAAGGTAAGGACAAAGTCAAACAACAGAGAATAGAAACCAGAAAGGAACAACACTCAAGGTGATTGCCTCAATATGAAATTTACAGCAAGAAGAAATGTCACAATAGATATGTTATCCAATTAGCAACCTCTCTAGCTCCTTCTGCATTTCTGAACCACCTTTCCATCCGTGTTTTGAAATATCTCAGATTGTGATGACTGAACTCTCTGAAGGGTTCTTAGACCCAGGGTCCCCCCTGAGTGTGGCGAGAGGGGAGAAGAAGGCAGTCTTCCCCACCGCGGTTCTCAGGTGGACATGGAAGCTGACACATCAGGCGTTCCCCTCTCAGGGGGGCTCCCCTCTCTGCGTGGAGGGGGTGCTCTCTGGCACATTCTTCAAGTGTGATAGATGAGGCAGTCAGCACTTGCGGATTCCTGCTTGTTAGTTGTGTCTCTGCAGTTTCATTCCCTCGGTGTCCTTTCTCCTCACCCTGACCTTGAAATGTCTGCACAGCCCCTGAATTTGCATGCATGCCTCACCTGGTCTCCGTAGCAACAGCATCTGACGATCAGAGCAGAGCAAAGGCGCTCCGTGTCCATTTGTTGATGACGCCTTTGCCTAGCTCAGGGTTTCTTAATCTTGGTTCTATTGACAGATGATTCTTTGTTGTGGGGCTGCCTCGTGCAATGCAGGATGTTCACAGCATCCCTGGCCTTTCCCAGGAGAGGCCAGTAGCACCTTCAAACTGTGGCATTCTACATCATCCCATCCATTCCCGACTGTCTCCCGGAGACGGGGTGGGAGGGAGCTATCACTCCTACTTGGGAAGCGCTGCCCCAAGGAAGCCCATGACCCAAGAGGATGGGGTTTCCTACCCAAGAGGATGGGGTTTCCTACCCAAGAGGATGGGGTTTCCTATGATCTGATGTCCTTTCATGCTTACCAGGACCTCCGTCTGAGCTTCATCTGTCACCACGGGAACCTAGCCCATCTCAGCTTGGCCAGCGCTCTAGGGATACTTAGAAGGAACTCAAAACTCTTGCCTTGGTGTGTGTTCTTCATTGAGACGGCACGTATACTACGTATAAAGCCTTTTAATCCTTTAAAAAAAGCAGTACATGCCTCTCATGAGTGATCTTGAGACCACTTTGAGTGGACCAAGGAGAGAGGGAAAGACTCTCTTCCTCCACCATCCCCTTCTCTCCCGAGGTACACGTTCCCACCGGGCTGTGCCCTCCTCCAAACTCCTTATACACCTTGAACCTACCAACAGACGGCTGGAAGGCTTGGGGCGGGTTTTGGCTTTTCCTTCAAGTGTCTTCCTTCTGCTGTTCCTCCCACCTGGAATGCTTGTCCAACAGGTGGCTGCTGGCTAGCTTCCTCCTTTTTCCTGGCCTGTGAAATTATCTCTTTATCAGCTCCGGAACCTTCCACGTCGGCGGTCCAGCTCTGGGCCGGCTCTCTCGTGCCCGGCTTTACTTCTGTCCCGGCCCCTGAAACTTGACGATATGTTTCAGTGTCCATTCCATGATCCATCTTTAATCTCTGCCTTTCAAAGGGAAGCTTCTTTACCTTCCTTGCTCACTGCTGCCTCGTCCAGACCTGGAACAGCACCAGTCACAGTCCAGGCCTTCAGCAGGCTGGGCTTTAATGAAAGAATAAAGGACACATCGCCGGTGACATCCGTGTCCCCATGTTCTCATCCTGCGCCTGTGGCAGACATTACTAATCGCTATGCGCACACTCCCACCAAGGTCACGGGGCACACCTGGGTTCCTCTCACTGGTGCTGGTGAGGCCTTGGAGAGGCTGTTCAGTGTAAATACGACCCCATCACCCTTTCCCCAAGACCTGGTGCCTATCACGTTAGAAACAAACTGACAGGATGATGACAAGGTTATTCAGCCTAGTCTCCTCCATCTTCTTTCTCCATATTTACAGGGTCAGTCATGAAGCTTGGCCGAGGGGACCCGAGTGACCAGGGTGAAGAACATAGGCTCTCTGCCTTTGTTGGATGTCTAGCTCCACCGCTTCCTAACTACTAGAATTTCAGATAATCGCTTTCCCTTCCGGTGGTTCAGTTCCATCCTCTGCAAAGTGAAGACAAGCGTGGTACCCGTGCCATGGGCTTGGTGAGGACAGAATGAGCTCATGAGTCATACATTCATGAGGAAAGCGCTCGGAACATGGCTTAGCTTATTATATGTGCGGTGCGTGTGTGCTATAACTAGAAAATATTTTAATGCCAAATACCAAGGATCTGTGTTTCTTTTTAAAAAAAAAAATCATCCAGAGAGGGAGACAAACCATAAGAGACTCTTAATCATAGGAAACAAACTGAGGGTTGCTGGAGAGGAGGTGGGTAGGGGGTGGGGTCACTGGGGGACGGGCATTAAGAGGGCACGTGATGGATCGAGCACTGGCTGTTCTATGCAATTCATGAAGCACTGATCTCTACCTTTGAAACTGATAATATATTGATGATGAATTTAAATTTTAAAAAATCAAACAAACAAAAGAAAACCATCCTTCCTGTCACCCAGATGTGACTGTCCTCTGCTTTTAAGAATGAACACCAGCATGTTCATGGTGTCAGCCCTGGAAAGGTGAGCGTTGAAACGTGTTTTACCAAGACCCAGACTAAGACACACATTTTATACCCTGACGTGGTCCAGGATTATACACGTTCACGCTGAAGCAGACAGTCCACACCCTCACCACCTGCAAAGGCTCTGACGTTTCTTACCCCATATGGTATTCTGTTCTGTTGTGCCCTGGTCTATTCTAACTCCTGAAAGTTGATGACAAGCCGTTCAACTTAGTTGAGATCAGTAATACTCCATGACCAATGGTTTGAAGGGCAGAGTTCTGGGGAGCAGACGATGCTCGGGGCCACGATGTTCGGTTTTCATTAGCATCGCTGCATACAGAGCCTCCTGATGGGGGAACAGGTGCTGGGTCTTGTAAAGCTGAGTGTGGGTGGTCCTCTGAGCTCCGCGCCACGGTCTCCCCAAAGATGACCATAGCATGATGGCTGAGGAACCAGAACGGAGCTCCCCCAGACCCCGTGTGATAAGATACATGAACCACTAAATACAATCCCAGACACAGGCGAGCGTCTGAGGATGTGGCTTGTTTTTCTGGGTACGTATAATACCGAATTATCAAAACCGAGCCAAAGACCCCCAAGTGGGAAACTCCTTCATTATGTCAAAATTCTAGAGAAGGTGTTTCTCAGCATCAATAATAGGTTGGTGAAGAACTTGTCGTCATATAGAAAACGTTTGTATTTGGTACTGAGTGGGGGGACAGCCTCCAAAACAAATCTGTAAGAGCACCATGTGGTTAAAAGGCACAGAGAAAATTAAGGACATGGACTACTTTAACCCACTGAGCCACCCAGGCGCTCAAGGACATGGACTACTTTATTCACGGCGCGCACACTCGGTCGAGTACTTTCTCCTACCTTCTACTTTCACTGCATCTTTAAATTTTTCCATGCTAAGATTTATTTTGTAATAGCCAAAGGGTTTCCTACTTTGAAAAAGACATGCCCTCTTACATTTCAACTGCCAACCCATTACCCTTCCTGGGAAAAACATGCCCCCTCTGAGAAGACGTTCTTCCCCCGGGGGTGGGGAGAGGGAGGGAACCCATCAGTTAACCAGCTCCGGATAAGCTGCCAACATTCCAGGCTGGATGACAAGGCAGCCAGCTACGACGGGGGAGGAACAGCAGGAGCTCTTTCCTGGGAGAGCCCGGGACAAAATATCGACACCCTTTCCCAGGCGGGAGACTATGGCTTCTGTAATGACACCTATGGAAGAGTTTTAGAGGAGGGTCCATCAGAATGATTCCTGGAGTAAGCACCTGCAGAGGAGAAGGAGGAAATGTTATCGAGACAACGGGGAGGTTTGGGTGAGGGTGAGCCCGCTCTGATCCCCTCCAGCACGTTTTCCTCCCCATGTGGCCGACACCTTTGTTCCAATGAGCGCCATGGACAGGAAAGCAGGTAATGGACCCAAGGCTATAGAGTCAGGGAAGCAGAACAGAATAGGGCCTCTCTTACCATGTATTTTCCTAAAGGAGCCCGTCCCCACCAGCCCTGAAACTCTAAAGGGCTATGTGGTTTGAGCTTCCAAGTAAGTATCGCCTAAATCCCAGAAGACATGGGCATCCCTTCCAGGGAGTCACAAGGTGACACCCATCAGGCACACCTAAAAACCGGGGCCCCGGACTCAGACGTGGCACACCTTTTGGAGCAATAAACCCGTCTTCATTTGCCATCCAAAGCAGTTTGGCTCACAATTCCAGTCTCAGTTAGACAAAGGATGTTTTCTTTAGCCAGACAAGGGGTTTCAGCTGCTCCCCTTGAACAGTGGGAACAGGCGTCATTTACTAAGAAGTTCACTAGGTCTGGGTGGTGATGCTAAGGTGTATTGATGAGGTCCTCCCAAGAGCCTGGTGTGTGTGTGTGTGGGGGGGTGTATTATTGTATTATTGTCTCTTTTGTACAAAGTTCTGAGGCTTGGAGAGGCCACGTTATAACCGGATGGAGCCCAGGAAGCCCGGATACTACACAGCCTTGCGCTGAGTTCTTTTATTATTAAAGCCAGAGGTCTTCTTTCAATCAGGATTTCTCATTGTGGCCAACCAGTCCATTTGGAAGCTTCTGCTGTTAAATGGGATTCAAAACGGGCTATAAAAGGTCTGTCGAAGACTCAGAAGGAAACTCTGGGTCAAGCTTCTAAAAGTGGGCGAATTCCTGAAGGAGGTGTTCAAAGTTTGGAGGGAAAGCACGATGGCTCTGATCTCACTCTGTGGCTGTGAGTTACTGTAGTCGAATTCCAGACGTCACGGTGGTGGTCAGGTCAGCATACTCCTGCCAAGAAGACACAAACCAACTGAACAAAATTTGCAAAGAAAATGGGATGAGGAATTTTTGCAAGAGTTCAAAAATCTCTCCAGAGTTGTTTTGTTTCATTTGCAAAGATTCCCTTATGTGTAATAGGAACATCGGGTCTCTCTCTCTCTCTCTTTTTAAAGATTTTATTTATTTATTTGACAGAGAGATCACAAGTAGGCAGAGAGGCAGGCAGAGAGAGAGGAGGAAGTTAGGTTCCCCACTGAGCAGACAGCCCGATGTGGGACTTGATCCTGGGACCCTGAGATCATGACCTGAGCCCAAGGCAGTGGATTTAACCCACTGAGTCACCCAGGGGCCCCAGGATCTCTCTTTTTGAAAACCTGACTATGATACCATTATCATCCTGAAATACAATAAAAAGTAAGACATTAATATCGTCAGCTACGTGGTCAGTGTTCAAATTCCCCCAAATCTGAGCCTATTCTTTAGCCTCTAAGATGTCACACGTAGATGTGATGTTTTTCTTTCCGTAGATGAGCATGGCAGCTTTTCAACACCTCACCTTCCGCCAACCATAGCAAGTCCCGTAATTACCTTCATCTTTGTGTGCTTTCCGTGGCTGCTCCTTCCCTCCTGACGGGGGAGCTTGGTTTTCTGTAAGGGTCCAGCTAAGCTGGATTATTGAGATAAAATGGAGCTTAGCTTGGTTTGAAAAGAAGAATGATGTTACCAGCCTCAGGGAAAGTTCCAGCGTTGGACTGCCGAAAAACCACAGAATCAGCATTTCCATAAGGGACGTGCGCATCGAGCTTCCAGCTCCAGTGGCAGAGGTGGGACACGCCCACTGGGACAAGAAAGTGGAGGTCAGCCTTCTCTCACCCAGAAGTAAGTTCAGGACCACGTGGACTTGCTTTAGGTCTTTCTACTGCCTAGTGGATGAAACCATGGATCTTAAACAGAATAGACACATCCCCATTAGGATGGTTTTAGTTGTCTTCAGAAGCAACTGTCAGACAAAAGAGGCAGGAACTCCCTCATTGCTTCTGGGATCCCGCCTGGTCCACCTGTGGCTTCTGTAAACTTTCCGACCTTCCTACCTAGATCCAAATGAAAGCCCATTAGTTAAAAAAAAAAAAAAAAAAAAAAAATGCAAGAACATTTTCCAACGCTCTCCATACCCTGTGACTGTTTTGGAATTGAAGGGCTTCGATGCTGCCTGAGAAACCATCCCAGGGAAGCATGGTCAGGCTCCGGCCACCCTGTCCACGTCTGTTTCTGGAACAAGCCCAGCTCATTCCTGCCCCAGCCTCTGCCCTTCCTTGTCCTCTGCCTGGAGCCCCTAAACCCTTTCTCTTTGAGGATGGGGTCCTCCTTTGGGGAGACTCCCAGACCATGGTTTCCATGGCAACTCCATTGAGAAAGCCAAGCAGCAACCGTGTGGACAGTGACCTTCAATATCCTGGACTTGATTAACTGTCAGCTTCCCAAAACTCTGCCCCCACTTCCTACTCAGCTCTACTGGTAAAAGCTAGATATACTCTCTTAACCAGTCAAAGTGAGTGCCCTTCCTCTACTGAAGCTGCCTGAGGCTTCCCCCAGGCCAACAGTCCCCATTCAGGGCTCACCTGAAACCTTCCCTCTGTGCACTCGAACTCTTCTGCTTATCTGCCCGCTTTGGAGTCTCTGCTAAATTCAGGTGGTGGTGGCCGACTCTCTTCTGATACCGAGCTCTGGACGAACAGCCTCAGCCTGTTCTCAGGTATGTGGCCTGCATTATTTGCACAGCTGCGTGGCCATGGGGTTCAGGAGGCAGTGGGTAGGAAGGAGAAAGTTAGGTATTGATGGAAAGGAAGAAAAGCACAGTAATTCAGTTCTCACTTACGAGCTTACTCTATCCACTAGGATATATGCATTTTCCTGGAGTTGAAGAATTAATCAAGTTGTTTGTGGTTGGGGCACCTGGGTGGCCCAGTGGGTCAAGCCTCTGTCTTCGGCTCAGGTCATGATCTCAGGGTCCTGGGATTGAGCCCCACATTGGGCTGTCCTCTTAGCAGGGAGCCTGCTTCTACATCTGCCTCTGCTTGCCTCTCTGCCTACTTGTGATCTCTCTCTCTCTCTGTCAAATAAATTTTTTAAAATTTATTTTAAATAAATGTGGGTTAAGCCTCTGCCTTCAGCTTAGGTCATGATCCCAGGGTCCTGGGATCGAGCCCCGCATCGGGATCTCTGCTCAGCAGGGAGCCTGCTTCACCCTCTCTCTCTGCCTGCCTCTCTGCCTACTTGTGATCTCTGTCAAATAAATAAATAAAATCTTTAAAAAAAAAAGTTGTTTGTAGTTTGTAGTTAATTTCCCTCTTTGCTAAAGTATTACATCCAAAGGGACTTATACCTAGGATAAGTTTATCATAATCATTTTTTTTGTGTGTGATCATGTATTTTAATCTGACATATTTTTGAAACCAACAAGACCTTGTTACTATGACTGGTTTATCTCTGAAATTTCCTAGATTTACCCACATACTCAGTCTGTTTTGTGTTCCTTATTCCTTGCTTCATTCCTCCTGTGTCCTGTAATCAAATGAATACACTTCCCAGTTTTTAGTTCAGTATGGGTCTGTTAGCAATTTAGTATATCCATTTTTTGTTTCCCAGTAAATTTATTCTTTTTAAAAAATATTTTACTTATTATTTGACAGACAATCAGAGAGGGAACATAAGCAGGGGTGTGGGAGAGGGAGAAGCAGGTTCCCCCAAGCAGAAAGCCCAATGCGGGGCTCGATCTTAGGACCCCGGGATCATGACCTGAGCCGAAGGCAGACGCTCAATGACTGAGCCACCCAGGCGCCCCTCAGTAAATTTATTCTGCTTCTTCTCCATAAGCTATTTTTGCTGAGAGTAGAATTCCAGGCGAACAGTCACTTTCTTTCAGCAATTTAAATATGCGCTTCCATTGTCTTATGACTTCCATATTTTTTATTCAGATTCAACCCTTTCCATTACTGTAATTATTCCTTTGCTCTTGGTCTTTGGGTCTTTGTGGCTTTACTGTTATGTACCTACATATGGTGTTCGTGGTATTTATCCTACTCGGGCTTATAGAGATTTTTCCAATCTGGGTCTCAAGGCCAGTCAATGTCTGACGATTACCAAGCATCCTCACTTCAAATACTTCTGTCTTGTTTTCCTCTCCTGCCCCTTCCGGCAGCTGAAGATGCGTTCTTTGAACACTTTTCCCACCTTCTGTATAACTATTCTGCTTTGTCTCTTCCCTTCCTTTCTTTTCTCTCCATGCTTCAGTTTCTAGATCCGCAACGGACACAGCTCCCATGTCATTCGCCCTTTGCTTAGCTCTGTCCAATATCTTTGCTCTTAATTTAATTTTCAGTTCTAGAATTTGATGACCGTTTAAAATTCCTCCATCTCTGGTGGGAGCACCTCATGTTGTCATCCATTGGATTGAAGACGTGTCACTGTTGAACACGTTCTGCATCTAGTATCTTCCACATCTATGTTCTTTTGGGGTCTATACGACCTAGTTCTTTGGCCCCTGCCCTTTGCGTGGTGGCTGCTTCAGCTCCTGGAAGGTGGTGAGGGTAGGAATGCATTAATTTTTTTCTGTTTATAACTGAGAATGTCAGAGGCTGGGGCATTTCTGGTGTGCCTTTCTTCACCCCTGGGTCCTTCAGAGATCCCAGACTGAAGTCTGAGTTACTTACCAGCCTTTCCTCCTAGCTGTGCCCAGTACTCTGGCTGTCACTGCCCACCATGTAAGACTCCTGGAAGATCACTGGTGGAAGGGTGCACCCCAGCGTTTCCAGTCCTAGGGGGGCAGGCATTGCCTTCACTGCTCCTTGGGGCAAGGAAAGGACTCTTGACAGTGGAGCAGACCGGCTTCTCGCTGTGGACTGTGGGGATGGAGCAGAGCTGAGCCAGGTCTGGAAGCCTCAGATGAATCATCACCTGCTCTTGGAAGCAGTGACCATGCTATGAAGAAGCCTAGACAGCCCACAGTGAGATCTTGTGGAGAAGAGAGGCCTCCCGCATGTAGTCACAGCTCAGATGACGGCCCTTATGAAGTGGCCCCCTTGGGATGTGTCTTGACCTTGGACCCCCGTCCTCCTGTCTCAGGACGGTCAGCGACGAGCCCTCTCAGCTGAGCCCAGGGTGAGAGTCCATGAACAAAATAAATGGTTGATGCCATTCCAAGCAATCATGTCTCAAGGGGAGTGGGTGGGACCGAGCGACAGGTCACTGGTAAGTCAGCAGGTGGCTTAAGAGGAAAAGCAGCCGGAGGGCTGTGCCCCTAACTGGGGTCTGCCCTTCATGCTCCTCTACTCTTGAATCCCGGACTCGGGGGCAGCTCTTTGATATCTGTAAACATGGGCTGTTTATTGTGGATATTACGTAGGTCCCTGAGTGTTCTCAGTGGAAGAGTTGGTATTCGGTAAGCTGACTCATCTCAGTGGGAGTGGAGCTATTGGGGCTGGGGTTCCCTAAAAAGAGTTGGCCTCCTAGGGTTTTGAGATCAATTGTCTTAAAGGCATTTCACTGTTTACTGTTTTTTTTTCTCTCTCTTGGGTCCACTTTTTTTTTTTTTTTAACCAATATACATCAAATTCATTTCATTTAAAATGTTTACTATTTTTTAAATTTTGGGTTTGGGCCCATGGAACAGCTAAAAAAAAGGAGGAGGTAATGAAAAATAGGTAAGATCCATTCCTTATTCTCAGAGTATTTTCTTTCCCGCGTGGGAGACAATAGCCCACACGCATGAAGAAAGGCTAATCCGAAACAATCATATTTGATTTAGTGCTCTCTGATCCCCGGTGCAGAAGCAGATGCCAACAACAGTAAGAGCCACATCTACCATAGCACACCATGGAATTAGTCTAAACATAATTGACAGCAGCACTGGCAATTACAAATAAAATTTACTAGGAAAACTGAAATGAAAATGTTTCTACAGGCAACTTAATTTCCTTCCTATAACTTTGTTAATGGAGCACATTTGCATATTTTAAACACCCTTGTGACTCTCGCATACATGCAGAAGCACTCACCTCTCACCTCGGATGCTGATTATTCTGGTGAAAATGTAAGGTTTACCCAGTTGCATGCCCCTTTATCTGATCCCAGCTTCGATTCTTGGAATTATTGAGAGGTAGCAATTATCCGTTTTTGTTGCAAATATCTTGGCTATTTTGTCTGCACGTGGTGAACATGGCAGCTGCGAATATGGCCCCAAGGACCCTGCCCTCTGGTATCCACAACCATGTGTGATCTTCTCCCTTTTGGAATGGGCTGGCTTGAGGAATTCTTCCCAGTGAAGAGTATGGCCAAAGTGATGAACTATCTCTTCTGAGATTGGGACACAAGAAGATCATTGCTTTCACTTGGGGTGTGCCTTCTGACCCCATCTGGAGGAAACTGGGTGTCTTGAGGCAGCCCTGTGGGGGAGTGTAAGTGGCAGAGAACGCAGACACGTCAACAGTCAAGGGAGGAAGCTTGGGAGTTGAGTTTAAGGTCTCTACAACCCTGTCTGTAGGTTGATTACAACCTCCTACGGTTCCTTAGGCAGAACCACCACCAATAAGACTCTGCCAGACTCCTGAATCACAGACAATGCAAGATAACAAGTGGCTGTTGTTTTGGGGGGATATTTTGTTACACCACAATAAATAATGAATACAGTGAGATACCTGTTCAGAAAAATTGTACTATGCTTTATTTCCAGTGATCTCTTGCTTGATGGAGCAGAAAGTAGATTTTAAGATCAGCAGGAAAGATTTTTAGAAGGTTCATGTTTCACAAATACCAAGATACTCAGGGGAAGAAGAATTCCGACTTCGACATGGAAAAGACAGCCTGTTACCATCTTGACCCGGGGTTCGCCACTATGGCTAGACACCAAAATTGTAGGAGGAGCACGTTCAAAGTACATGTGATTCAGATCTGTTAGACTTGAGGATCCAAGAATCTGTACGTCCAACAGTTCCCCAGATAACGGGGACAGTCAGAGTGGGAGCCACTCGATTGGCAACAATGAGTTCACTGACCAGGCAATTATACCTGATGATTTTGTCCCAAAGTTCTCTTGACATGTGAACATGGTCACATAGGCTCAAGTCCCTAGTGACAGACAGAGTCCAGAACTCCTGGCAAAGTGAGATTTACTCCCTTCATGTTAGAGGGCATGCTCTAGCCTTGACCTAACTTCAGACTTAGCACGATCTACACATGGTATTCGGAGAAAACATAGTACTGTCAATCCCCTCAACTAGGGATCGCTGTAAATCCTTGAAAGATCTTCTGACATTATTCTCTAAGGAAGAATAAAGAAGATGGTAGAGGGAAAAAGATTGCATAGATAGAAAATGATTGCATAGAAGGCAAAATGGCCCAGGAGAACAGGAGGAGGAGGAGGAGGAGGAGGAGGAAGAGGAGAAAGGAAGGAAACAACCAGAAGACTTTTAAGGAAAACTTCGTGGCTGTATCTTGCATCTGACTCCAAAGATGTGAGCCTCAGATACTATTGTAAATAAGCCTTCTAAACAACTCCTTGATGAGGCAATGTTGAAGTTATTGGGTGGTAAACCAGTGAGTGAGGGTTCAACGTTCGTGTCCAGAGGTGAAGCAAATGGACACGGGAGTCTTGGGGTGACATTTCCAGTCAAAACGTCAAATACACATTCCTAATGTGCTCCATTTCAAGCAACTTACGAGATGTACCCCGGAAAATGGCATTAGACAGGTGAATGACATGGGCTTTCTTAGACGTAAAGTTGTTCATGTCAAAAATACATGTGATGTATTAAATAAATTGGGGAGGAAAAATGAGAATGAGAAAAGTAATATTTCTCACATTACACAAAGCATATTTTAACATTTAAACATTCAGGTTCTTTTTCTTTGTGGAAATCCCCACACACCTAGAACTGTTTCCCTCAGGGCTGTAGGTCTCTGTATGCACAGACTTTGAGACTCCATTAACACAGCTGTCTGGAAAGCGAGCTGGAAAGTGGACAGAACATTCATTGATGCTGACGATCTCGTTGAATGATTAAGACATAGCAACAATGCAGCACAACCTCATTTTCAGCAAACCGTACTCTCACTCACCAAGAAGAAGCTGTAGAGATGGACCAGGAAAAAAATCAAGAATTTAATGACTTTGCAATGTTTACCATGATTCATGGTAGTTGACGGACCTCCAGCAAAACACGGACAGACCAGAGCATTGCAATAAGAGAACCAGGAATTCTGTATGTCCCAAGGGGAACACCAGTGAGCCTTGGAATAAACAAGTACCAAGAATAAGTGTTTATGTGGCCAGAGATTATGGACAACTGAAGGACAGCCAGTAAGAAACAGCGTTACAAGGGACTACACGCACAAAACCGACCCCCTTCAGGTAACTGGAGTGTGATCCGTAGACTTGTGATATCTTTATCTACATGTCTGAGTTCTTTCCTTTGTGTTTTTTTCCTCCTGTGCTCGTTGAGAACGTGCCCACACACATAGAGATATCTGTCGTGGGGCCATCAGTGTCTGCGAGTGAGACTTGGGGGTTCAGGACTGGAAATGAGTCTGAGTCCCAGTGCAGGTAAGTGACACGGGCTTGTACGAGGACAGGCGTGGAAGATGAGGAGGGACCGGGATGAGAGAAGCATGAGTGCATTCTGCAGCCTGTGCAAGAAACAGAGATGAGAGAGATGCTGCAGATAACCCCAGTCACCTTCGGAGCCTAGGGAACGGATGCCTCAGGAGGGAGCGGACTGTGAGCAGCCGTGACTCCGAGAGACCAGGGCGGCAGAGAGCGGGGATCTCCTGAGCTCTGAGCTGTCGGTGTAAGGACCCACACGGGGAGCGGAGGTGACCCATGGAATCCCTGTCTGGCGTTGCCCAAACCCCACACCTCTGCCCCCTGGGATTTTGTTTTTAGTTTGCACATGAAATAAAGCACTCAGGTAGTGCTATGTTGAAGGGGTTGTATCAGGGATAATCGGAGGCTTTACTCCGTGACAAATAGTTGGAAGATAAATGCTTCAAGTCACTGGTCAGCATGTGAACAAGTGAGGGTCTCCCACGATGGGCATCTTACCCAACAGGGACTTTGAGCTAGGCTGTTGGCTCCCAGGCTGATTCCTGGAGAACCTGAATACCGTCCATGAGTGTTTACAAAGAACTTAGAGAACCACCTGCTCTGAAACATGCAGTCTGTGCCAAGGCTTGGTGAACGGAAATCTTTGTTCTGAGCTTTCTCCTTCCTCGTTGGACCAGAAGATAGTGTCCTCTTGCACGGTATAAAACTTGAGCTGTAGGGCCTGGGTGGCTCAGTGGGTTAAGCCGCTGCCTTCAGCTCAGGTCATGATCTCGGGGTCCTGGGATCGAGTCCCGCATCGGGCTCTCTGCTCAGCAGGGAGCCTGCTTCCTCCTCCTCTCTCTCTGCCTGCCTCTCTGTCTACTTGTGATCTCTCTCTGTCAAATAAATAAATAAAATCTTAAAAAAAAAAAAAAAAAAACTTGAGCTGTAGAGATCGGCTGGTCTAACTCCCTCTTGATACAGACATTGGACGGAAGAAAGCCAGCTTTAAAGAAGGTATTTCTACTTTATGTACACGGTAGTCGAAAGTGCTGAATTAATTCTATCTAGCCAAGTTTCCATAATGGATACTGGGGAGCGAACATCCATAAGTTGATTAAAGTGGAAAGTGTATACAAGATCATTTCAGGAATGGAAGAGAAGGCAATATTACTTTCTGAGAAGTAAGACATTAAAAGGCACATATTCCGTGGGTTCGACGGCTCCCCAGAAAGATACGTTGGTTCTGAATTAATAATGAAGACGATCTTTCACTCTCCCCTGGTTCATTTTGAACAATATTCGATTGCCCATTTAGCCAGCAAAGATGAGAGGCAGCAGAGAGCAGCCAACGACAGTCGTTTGGAAGTGAATTCAGAATTCCTCCTGCCTATGGAAGTCTTTGTTCTTTTTAATTTCTTTTTTTTTAAATATTTTTTTAAATTTTTTATAAGCATATAATGTGTTATTAGCCCCAGTCTTTGCTCTTTGTAAAATGGGCATTTTTTTTTTTAAATCATTTGACAGGATATGTGAGAGTTTATTAAAAGAAGCATTTTTAAAACAGACTGGTAACAAGTACATTGTGATTACAACTTTCTTTTCTGAATCTACTCTGGGACTCCCTTTGAGTCTGTGGACCCTGAAGGATTGTATATTTTTTTTGTTTGTGAGAATAAATTGATGGGGTGCTTGGATGGCTCAGTGGGTTAAGCTTCTGCCTTTGGCTCAGGTCATGATCCCAGGGTCCTGGGATCGAGCCCCATATAGGGTCTTCTGATCAGCAGGGAGCCTGCTTTCCCCTCTCTCTCTGCCTGCCTCTCTGCCTGCTTGTGATCCCTCTCTCTCTGTCAAATAAGTAAATAAAATCTTTAAAAAAAAAAAAAAAAGAATAAATTGCTGCTATTGAGCCGTTGAATTAATATCAGGCACAGCTTAATACAATTTAGAACCTAAGTGTTTGGTATGTGTGTCCTGATGATAGAACAAATGTATAGATGGACAAACCTGAAATACGGACATAATTTTCTATGTGTAAAGTTTCTATGTACACACATGCAAACATATGTGCATACACATATTCATATATCCTTATATATATACAAATACATGTATACACAGACATGCACAGAAATTAGAACAAATAGGAAATTCCACCTTCAGCATATTATTAGGCAGATAAATAGTACTTTGTACGGTAATACGTATTATGCATAATTTCACATATTGGTAAAAACTGATTACCTTTCATTTTTTAACTTCTCTAAGTTCTGGAAAAGGAGGATAGTTAAGATTTGGACAATACTGAAGGCTGATCAGAGTCCTGTATACGTGTCCTTACGTATTACAGACTTTCTATTTTAAAATTATTTCGCTGCTGTGTAAAACAACAACAGAACTCCAAACTGAGTGACTTAAAGCTATAAGATTTCCTTTCCCCAAGGACATTCATTCCATCTGAGTTAGAAGGAAGAAAGCTTGTCTCCACCCGGACCAGCTGTCAGTCAGGCCAGTTGAAGCCTAGGAAGTAAGCCTGCTCAGTTGGAAAGAAAGAGGGGAAAAAAACCCTAAATTTCGGAAAAGCGTGTCCTGACTATTTGTAATAAACACAATCTCCTTATTAATGATGGCCGTGGTCGTCAGAGTTCAAACCTACCAGGTAAGCACACGGGCTCCATGTTTTAACAGTAATATGTAATTTCTCCATCACGATGGTCATATCAGGGAGATCTAATTATCATCCCCATTTCACAGATGAAGAAAGTGAGGCTTGAAGGGGGAGGTGGCATGTCGACCTCATACAGGTAGTAAGCGTCCCCGTGGATCTTGGCAGCAGGAATGTGAGTCAGAAAGGATGGCATTTGGGAGGGAAGAAAGTCTTGTCACCTGTATCCTGTTTAAGGAAAGTCTGAGAGGGGCCCCTGGGTGGCTCAGTGGGTTAAAGCCTCTGCCTTCAGCTCAGGTCATGATCCCAGGTCTTGGGATCAAGCCCCGCATTGGGCTCTCTGCTTAGCAGGGAGCCTGCTTCTTCCTCTCTCTGCCTGCCTCTCTGCCTACTTGTGATCTCTGTCAAATAAATAAAATCTTTTAAAAAAGAAAAAAAGAAAAGTCTGAGAAACAAACTGAGGGTTTTGGAGGGGAGGGTGGTGGGGGGTTGGGTGAGCCTGGTAGTGAGTACTAAGGAGGGCATGTGCATGGAGCGCTAGGTGTGGTGCATACACAGTGAATCCTGGAACACTGAAAAAATAAAATAAAGTTAAAGAAAAAAAGAAAAGAAAGAAAAGAAAAGTCTGGTGAATTCCTATCCCAGCAGCCTGGGAATTTAGGACCCTAATTTCCTCAAGGACTTCCTCCTGACTCCACCAGTGAGTCTCCTGGGCAGAGAAAAACAACACATTTGTTGACCTGGTGATCAGCCAAGACTTAACATTCAGCGTGTACAAACAATTGTCTTGCCCTCTCTGGGTCACGGAATAGGCCAGGTCAGCAGGTGAAGAAATTCAGATGCCCGTTAGAGGGTAACATCTTCTTGTCCCACAAAACTCTGCCCTGAGTTTCAAGGATGTGAAAAGATGTGTAGGACGGACAGAATCATCACCTCCCGCCACCCCTCGTTGATTGGGTGACATGACCCTTTGTATTAGCGTGCGCTTTTTAACGTCTGTTGGCTGATGGCTTGGCCTCCTGGGTCCTGCTTATTGGGGAGGAACTGCCCCTATGAGGGTAGCTAATTCCTAGAGATGGCAAAGGGCTTCCCACCTTCCCTATGTAAACTGAGAAATCCAGAACCACATTCCATTACCTCCTCTTTGATTGAGTCAAGGTCACCAGTCCCTGGCTCTAAACACCGGAGGGCCAGGTACCAGACCCTGAGGACAGCCCCTAGAACCAGAGCCCGCTGAGAGCATTCAAACTAGCCCATTCTAATAGGCCTTGCCTATTCCTCCTCCCTACAGAAACCACAATGAAGGCTCTTGCTCTTGGTAACAATCTGTCCGTGGCAGCCACGTCTTTCTCTCTTGGCCTTGTCATCCCTTAGTAACTGTAAACCCCTCCTCTGATGGCACCCATTGAACAGAGCCCTCAAGACAGCTGAGATGTTCGTGTAATTACCTACTTCCTTTCTACAATGGGAAAAAAGACAGCCATTGAGCTCGGGACCTATAACAGCATAATACGCTATACTCATGATGTTCAAGGTTTTTTCTTTCTTTTGACTCTGTAGGGCAGGATTTCAGCTGTGATATATTATTTTATTTTCCACCTGCCGTGCTGTCAAAATGGCCAACCAGTTTGCCGATGGCCTAGAGGCCTCCATACATGCGCCTTTTGAAGAGGTCCCCGATCTCAGAAAAGCAAGGACCTTGGAGATCAGGCTGGCAGGAGGAAATCCCAAAGGTAGTAAATGACCCTTGATTCTTCCAGGGGCCTGACAGAGGGAGCCCCAAGTCTTGATTTAATAGCTGCAGTTTGCATCTTATGACATCTCAGCAAGCTACAGAGAGGCCTCGGGATTAAAAGAGAAAAAAAAAAGATTTATTGGTAGAAGTGATCAAACTGCTGACCTAATTATCCTCTTTTTTTTTTTTCCTAGCAAAAAAAAAGAAAAAAAGGAAAAAAAATGTTTCAAAGAATTTCCATTAGGGAGCATGGGACATAATAAACTACGACAAATTTATTTTTCATTTGTGGAGAAAATAAAGCACCGAAGGCCAGTTGCATGAGCAGAATTAAGACGCATTTCTCTGCGCGAGCCCTTGGGGGTAAGTCGCCTCCTGGGAGGTACAATAAATCCATAGTGGTCTCTGCATTCCAGGATAAACATGAACACTTGTCTTCAGAAATCTCATCTCCAAAATTCCATCAGAAAATGACTTTAGCCTCACCTGTCAGCCGGAGAATTATAGGTCTCTGACGGTCCTCATTTTTTGCGGTGATCTACAACTACCACGTTCAATTGCCCTAACTTACTTAGCCACACACATCTTACCTCGCCACATGTTGGTTAAATTAAAATCCTATTTATCCCCAGCACTACTAAAACAGAAATATAATTCATATGGCATGAGCCCTTGCTTAGTTTTCTAGGATTTTCTAGAAGAGATACTTACAAGTGGAATTTCTGAGTTGACGATTTTGCACAAACTTTAAGGGCTTTTGATCATTCCGCTCAAGGATGCTGGTCTTGTTTGAATCCGTAACCTACTTCTCCACCTACAGGTGCTGCCCTAGGACAGAAGCTTCATTTTGTTCCTAGCTGCCTGCTTGGTTGCAGCTTATCGACATTTGCAACCCTACATGTTGCAATCCCAGATAATGGCCAACCCAAGTGTCTGAGGAGGACCCTGAGCAGTGCTCCAAAGTCAGTCCTCAGCTGCAGATAAGGGGCTGGAACTCCTCACAGACTAGAGACGGGAGACTGTCCCTGTGACACGCAGCCCACCAGGTGACCTGAACAACAGGAAAAAAAATTCTCATGGTCTTCCATTCTACCCGAGTTCATTTAATGAAGGGGGAATGGTAATCCCTAGAGGCTAATTTCTTTATCACAGCTAGACAATGTCTTTTTAAGGAAGAACTTTAAAAAAAAAATAGACATTTTGAGATATCACGGGTTTACCAGGAGGGCAAAAAGAAATAATGCAGGCAAAGTTGAAGAAGGGCAGGTAACAGTGAAGAAAGGTCCAATAATTTAACTCCCTAAAAACACTGCAGTTAAAGTGTAACCTGCCCCCCCATAGAAGTGTACCGGTATCACTGGTGCACACTGAACAAATTTTCACAAGTGAACCTAACTATATAACTTGCACCTGTATCAAGGAACAAGACACAAGCTGTACGCAGAACCCCTTCCTTGTGCATCCTTCTAACTACATCTGCTTCCCTCACCAGGGCGGCCACTCTAACACAGACTAGCTTTACCTGGGTCTGTTTATAAATGGACCCACGCAGAATACGTGCATTCCTGTGGTTCTGGCTTCTTTGACTTAATACTATGCATCTTAATTGTATCCATATTCTTACATGTTGTTTTGGATTGTCCCTTTTCATTATTGGATAGTTTGTTTCCATATCAAATGAAGTATCTATTGTCTTATGTAATATACAGTGTAATCTACTACATGTTGGGCATATATTATTATATAATATACATACTTGTGCATATACATATTGTGTATAGTATATACTATGTGTATACATAATATATACTATATATATGTTACATAATATATACTATATGTAGATACATATATGTACATATACATAGTGTATAGAGCATATTATATATTATATTTCATTATTATACAGTCATATTGTATATTGCACATATACATATATTATATATTGTATATTATATATCATTTATTATAACAATATTGTATACTACATATTATATACAAATATTTATTATATAAATATATCAAATATTTATTATATAAATATATTAGCTTAACTTACTAATTGGGCATTTGCTTGGTTTCCAGTTTCTGGTCATTACAGATACTGCTGTTTGAGCATTTGGACGTTGCAAAAAGAGGCATAAAATTCTATCAGGCATATATTTAGGTGTGGGATTTCTGGGTGATGGAGTGCACATATGCTTAGCATTGGCAAACGCTAGCTTTGGTAGATAGTACTGAACAATTTTATGAAGCGGCTGTGCCGATTTCAATTCATCTTTTTAATTTTCTTTTTCCAATCATTTGCTTGGGTAAACTTATTGTCTATTAGATTTTATTACTTTGTCTTGAGTATATGGATTTTCTGAAATACGTTTTTTTCCCCTTTCTTTCCTTTTATTTTTTAAAATCTCATTAGGCACTGAACTTGATTTTTAAAGGAAATGAAGTATTCTTTATAGTATACGTATTTGGAGGCAAATTACATGGCTTTGACCTGTACTAGCTGTGTGGCACTGGGCAAGCCACTTGGCCTCTCTGTGCCCCAGGGTTTTCATCTCTAGAGGTGAGACGGTAATAGCCCTTACCACATACGCTGTTGTAATGATGGAATACGTTCTTATTTGTGAAGCTACTGGAGTCAATGCATCATGTACTTTTCTATATGCATTTGCTTCTATGATGTCTTAAATAAGGAGTCTGGATAGAAATGTTCTAAATGGTAAAGCCAATGAGATTGTTGGATACTAGAAAAAGTGAAAAAAAAAAAGCAGAAGATTTTTTTTTTTTTTTAATTTTACGGTGCACTTTGAAAATCTTTCTCGTATGGGCCAAGAGGCAGCATGGTGTGAAGGGGAAGAACCAGAGCATGGTGTGAAGGACCATACAGAAGCCACTTTCCCTCTTGTGTCTTCTTGGTGCCATATGTCCTAGGCACTGACAGGTACCCAGGGAGGGGTGAGGCTGGGATGCTGCACGTGGCCCTCTCTGGAGGTGAGGATGTGGCCCCCCTTCTCCCCAACCCCGTGCCCCTGGGTTGCAGATATAGTTATGTGCTTAACTGAGTCTTCCCCTCTTCTTCTTGTGCTGGTCCAGTATTGGGATGAGTGCCCTCCTCACCAAGGAGGCGGTACCAGCCTCTGGCAGGTGACTTGCCCCCGGATTCCAGGCTGCCTCCTCAGAGCTCTGGGGACAAATAAGACACAACCTGGATACCCAAGGCCTTGCAAGATGGTGACTTGTACTTGAGTTTTAAACTGATTTTTAAGTGTTTTACTCTGTTTAGATTTTTCCATTTCCAGTCATGAGATAAAAACAAAAGCAGGTTGGAAGTGAGCTGGGAAATGGTGGTGTCCCGGAGGCAAGGATGGAAGGATTGTGGGGGCAGGTGGCCCAAGGGGGCCACCGGCACAGGTTGGGGAGAGGCTGGCCCCGCCGCCGGTGACAGCACCAGCCCTCTGTGCTCACACAGAGGAGCTGTGAGGAGCTGGAGGGAGGCCCTTTCTAGATTACCGGTCCTGTGGGGGTGGTTTGCCTCAAAATGAATCGAGCATCAAAGCCATCAAAGCAAGATATATTTTTAAGGTTTAATATACAAGGAAGAGGGTCCTTGATTGGGGAGCTTTGTGGCAGGTGCTGGAGAGAATTCGGGAGAATGGACATCCACGCCGCCCTGGGAGCAGCTGGCCCGGAACGCAGACCAGCGTCTGCAATCCGTTCATCTCCCTGTGAATTATTTATATGTTGATCTGACTTTGCAGCTCATTTCAAAGGCCTGTTTAATTCTCCCAATGATGGCAAAATAAAGCATCTCCAGGGGAAACGCTAAGGGTCAGCTTAGAAGCCATGGGCATTCGCTGAGGGGTCCTCACAGGTGACCAGATGCATAGCCCTAAATATTTGGGGCAGTATTCATATATCAATCTTTATTTGCTACTGGCATGGGATGCTAAGGCCCAGAGCTGTGGGAGAGATATTCCTTTGGCCTTCATTCCCCCAAAGAGAAATTTCACCCCCACAGGAGAGTGCTTTCCCTGGAATGAGCAGCACAATTCACGAGAGTGGGGACGGCCCCGGACTCCCACTCTGCCCATGCAAGCTTTTCCCGGGGCCGGTTCCTATACCCGGAGGATCGCCACAGCAATTCTGAACATCTGCACGGTAATTTTCTCCCAAATGTGTCTTCCTTAGTCTTCCAGTTGGTGAACAATCCCTCCTGGGACCCTGAGCCCCACATACCACCCATCCCCTATTGGAGCTCCCAACCTCTAAGTGCAGGACGCACAGCTGAATGTGGATTTCACATAAACAGCAGATAGAATTTCAGTATACGTGGGTCCCAGATATTTCATAGGCCCTACTTACATGAAATATATGTAATCATCCTATATAAATACATATGTAAATTATACGCAAGTATATATAAAATTATATATAATTATACATAATATATAAATATCTACTAAACGGCATATGTAAACTTAAAACTATGTACTATGAGATTTTATTACACTTACTACTTAATTATTATATTTGTTATATCATAATATATAATAAAATCATTACATTTGTTATATTAATATAACTATATTATCAATATTAATAATTAATATATTATTATACTAATAGTTTGGTTTATTAATTATGTTAAATTTAATGTGCATACTATATAGTATGTATACTAAATTTCTTTTTAAAAAATATTCTATTTATGTATTTGACAGAGATCACAAGTAGGCAGAGAGGCAGGCAGAGAGAGAAGGAAGCAGGCTCCCTGCTGAGCAGAGAGCCCGATGCGGGACTCGATCCCAGGACACTGAGATTTTGAACTGAGCCAAAGGCAGAGGCTTTAACCCACTGAGCCACCCAGGTGCCCCTGAATATTAAATTTCTATATATAATATGTAATAACATGACATAATTTATAAAATTCATATTATACATTATAATTTACATTACATGTTATTAAATTAATTTAATAAATATTATGGATTACATATGTATATTATAAATTTATATTATAATTTACATTATATGTTATTAAACTGATTTAATAAATATTGTGTATTACATGTTATATATTATAATTTACATTGCATGTTCTATTAATATATATAAATTTAGTATACATACTATATGGTATGCATATTAAAAACATATATAGTATGCATATATATATATTCCATGTAAGCAAGGCCCATGAAGTATCTGGGACCTAATTGAACTAAATAAAACTTTATTGATACTATGTGTATTTCTAGGTCACCAGGCCCGGCAGCACTGCACCCCTGCATCCGTCTGCAGGGAGACAGACAGGGTGGCAGGAGGGAGTGGAGAAGATGTGGGGCTCAGACACACTCAGAGTCTTCCATCTGTCCCCTCTGGCTGCATCATTAGCACCTGGGCAAGAGACATGAGGGCCCGTCCCCAAGCTTGCCACCTGCACGCTCCATTCGCTCCAGAGTTCTCCACCCAACAGCCTTTGGTTGTTAAAATTGAGGGCGGCCAGAAGCAGTATTTACAGCTAATCTGGACAGCTGCCTTGGTGACAAGAATTACAGCTCTCTCCTGTCATCACGGTAGGCCAGCCTTATTTGTGGGCCCAGAGCGGATGCTGTCTAAAATTTATGTCTTCCTTGCGGTGGAACTTTGTTCAAAGTCTGCTCTTCTTCTATGGAAAGTGAAAGTCCCCATCCTCACCTCCTTTCTGTCTGTCTCCATTCTCTTCCTGTCCCCTCACGTCCTGGCATCTCCTTCAGAGAACAGGAGGCTTCCGGCACGTCAGCATCTGGGGGAATCCGGTCGGAGGCTTCTCAGGAGCTCAGAGGTCAGCTCCTGGACCCCCATTATGCCGATGTCTTCCAAATGATGCTCTAACCCCATCTTCTGATCTTGGTCTGAAACTGAGCTTTTCTCCCCATACCTGTTCTTGAAACAGGGTCTTCGACAAGGATCCTCAATATGGTTCCTGTGCGGGATCTTCTCTCTCATCAGTGACGGGATATTTTTGAAAATATTTAGATGTACGGCATTTTTTTTGTGAATTTCCTGTGTCAACACAACCAGGTCACTCAGAGGCTGTTAGCAGGAGAAAAAGACAAAATAAAACAAAAGAACTCCAGACATTTTGTGTTTACTGTGTATTTCTCTGTGTGGACATTCCGAAGCTGATACAGGATCCAAGCTCCAGATCTCATCTCCTTTGACTTTAAGCAAAGTGGTGGGGGCTTGTGACTAACATTTCTGTGATACAAACATAAAAACATCACGGAGAGCTCCTTTGAACTTCCTAATAGTTCCCCACTTCATTTCCCACATATTACAAACCAGCCATCGCTCTCCAGAACATTTTTTTTTTCCCATAGAGAAAAGTGTTCCCACAAAAACCTGCACACCATGGTTTATAACATTTTTTGTAAAAGGCATAAAGTTATCTCTTTCAGCAGGTGGATGGTTGAACATGCTATGGTGCAGGCAGACCATGGACTACTACTCAGCAGTAAAAAAGAACACACTGTCGATATACACAACTTAGATGAATCTCAAAGACATCTTGCTGACTTAAAAAAAAAAAGTCCATCCCAATATATGCTGTTTGCATGATTTCATTTATAATATGATGGAAAACTATATACACCGATGTTACCACTGTCGATGTCTTGCTTCTAATATTGTACCATAATTATGTAAAGTAGAACCCTTGGGGAAAACTGGGTGAAGCGTCCTTGACTATCTTTTCAACATCCTGTGATCTATAGAAAAAAAAATTAGAAAAAATTTCCTCTTATAGTCAATTCATTAAGTTACAAGAAACTCTCTGCTGAGCAGAGACCGAGACTCAGGGCTTGATCCCAGAACCCTGGGATTATGACCTGAGCTAAAGGCAGTTGCTTAACCGATGGAGCCACCCAGGTGCCCCTCCCATCCTAATCTTACCGAGAAGGAAACTGTTGCTCAGAAATATAAATTATTTGTCTTAGGCAATTAGAAAAAGACAGCATACAAGCAAGATGAAAACTCAAAAGTATCTGTTCATGCTCTCTAAGCAGTCAGATCAGCTTGCAATCTTTCAGAAAATTCCATCAATTAAGTCTATATAACTTTAAGTCCTTAGATATGACTTGGGTCTAAGCATCACTCTAAAACATAATTCCAAAAAGAATACAATATATGAAAACCTAAAAATAGAGGCACAATAAATTAAGTACACAGAAAAGAAAAAAAATTTTCTCCTATATTGTTTTTCCATTTTCCCAGCAAAGGGAGTGGCTAGTGACCACTGATAAGCTATTCTGGAGGGCTGTTTTGAGATGATGAATACAGGGTCACCCGGAAACATTTGTCCCACAAAATTTGCTATTTAAATAAGAATGTACCATTGTACCTCCAAGCAGGTAGAAAAATACATGCCTCTTTGTACAACCACTAAATGATAGCATTGTATAAATACATAATAGGCATGGAAAAGCCCATGAAACATCACAGGAGTCCCTTGTTAGCTTGAATACACTTCATGCACCTGCATCCGTAGGTCTTAACAGGAGATAGAAATCAGACATGCAATGGACACCTGGGTGGCTCAGTGGGTTAAGCCTCTGCCTTTGGCTCAGGTCATGATCTCAGGGTCCTGGGATCGGAGCCCCGCGTCAGGTTCTCTGCTCAGCGGGGAGCCTGCTTCCCCCTCTCTCTCTGCCTGCCTCTCTGCCTACTTGTGATCTCTGTCTCTGCACTCTGTAGGACATCCTGGTTGTTTCCAAGTTTAAAAAAAAAAAAAAGAAATCAGACGTTCCAAGGTCACATGGCAGGTGGATGGTGAAGGCAGAGCCCCAAACCAGCCATCTGGTCCCACATCCCAGAGGTTTCTTCCACATAATTAGGAAAATGTATTTGTCCATCTTCTTCCTTTCGAATGGTGAGTAACGGATCCCAAAAATCAGAACTCAACAACGCCCTTCTATGACAGTACGAGAGAACAAGAGAAAGCCCAGGTGGGCGGCCTTCAAGGGAGACCAACCAGGCCATGGGTGACCGCTGGGGAGGGTGGCTAAAGTAACACGATCTGGTCCTTAACTGTTTCCACTTAGAACCTTCTTGCCTTCCAGGGATAGTGGGGAGAGGTCCCTGGAGTGGAATGAGGTGAGCCGAGTTTACGCCTGCTCTGGACTACCCGCGCACTTCTTTTTTTTTTTTTTTCAAATAAGAAACTCAGAAGAAGGGTAGATTTTGTGATTCCCCCAAATTCACCCAGGAAGAATTACTTTTTTATCCATAGCAGCCTCCCTTGAATTTTGGAAAGGCGAAGTGAAAGACCCCTCTCCCCTTGCTAAAGGCTCGTTTAAGTAACCTGATGTCCCCACAGCACCCCCTCTCCCCTTGCTGAAGGCTTGATTAAGTAACCTATTGTCCCCAGAGCCGGATGGCAACACATACCCGGATGTCTATGGTCAACCGGCCTGTCCAAAGGGAAGACAAATGAGGAACAGAGTGAACCTGGGACTTTCCCGAGTGCTGAGGCCAGGCCCGCCACAACACACGGCTGTATCCTTGCCTTGAACCCAACGCCCGACTATGCTTGATTTAAATTAACCAATCAGATCCCTGCAACCATGCATCTGCTTCTGTAAGCTTGCTTCCCGCCACCCCAACCCTGCCCTATATAATCTGCTCCCCAACTTAGCCTGGCGCACTCAGTCCACAGGAGGCTGATGTGTCCGCAGGCGCCTGTGTAACCAATAAATCACCTCTTGCGACTTGCATCCAGTGGAGACGTGGTGTCTGGTTCTTGGGTGCGGAGCGAGGGTCTTTCAGAAGCCCAGGGGAAGAAAACATTTTTTTTTTTTTTAGATTTTATTTATTTATTTGACAGAGATCACAAGTAGGCAGAGAAGCAGGCAGAGGGGGGGGGGGGGGGGAAGCAGGCTCCCTCTGAGCAGAAGACCCGATGTGGGGCTCGATCCCAGGACTCTGGGATGATGACCTGAGCCGAGGGCAGAGGCTTGACCCACTGAGCCCCCCAGGCACCCCGGGAAGAAACCATCTGCATGGATGGTGAAGAGCGGTCATCATCACTCTCGTCACAACAATGCCAACTTTGGGGGGTGCTGCCATCAGCACAGCTGGACGTACTCGATGCCCCTGAGAAGGGCGTGCACCGTCTGCCGGCGTTTTGAGATGAGCGCACCCAAAGTAGCTGCTGAGCCAGCGAGATGTCAAGCTGAAAATGTGTATAACACCCTACCCAATCCGTGACTTTCCCAGCTAAAGGCAAAGGTCAAATCTACCAGCGGGCCATTTAGCTACAAAATGCCCAGGGGGTCCACGGATGAGCCACTCACCCAGGAGGAGTGTCGGGACGGGCATCTGCTCCCTCCTCAATCCCGGAGAACGGCATGGGCTCCTCACCCCCCACCAAAAACAGCCGTGCTCTGGTCACCTAACTCTACCTTGGGCCAGATGGAAAAGCACCCAGTTCTGTCAAGCCCAACAGCAACGTCACTGATATTTTAAGATCTGTTCAAGTGCAGGGAGAGACAGAAATAAAAAGACATTGGAGATTTGAAGTCAAAAGACAGAGGTTAGGAACAGGTCCCCTGCCAACACTGTGGGATGGTGGCCCCTGGGGAGGGTACAGGTGTGCTTGCAGACCTAGAAAATGTGTTATTTTTATTGTTCATTGAAATGTTTTTGACATCAACGCAGGAAACGCTGAATACAGAATTCGGTATTTCTGGCTTCTGTTGAAACCTTCTTTAGAGGATCTGTCCATCTGGAGTCTGATCTCCTGTCTGCTGCAGGAGCTTAGTGGCTGCTGGCCCTTGGGGTGCGGCATGGGCTCCAGGTCTCTGCTCCTCCCCTGGGTCTGGCCTTCTTTCCAGATCTGTCTTCTCTGCGGGCTTACCTGCCCAACTCCAGCAGCAAAGGCGGACTGATTATAAAAACATTCACCCAGCACATATTATCTGTCATGCAATTAGAATGAAAAAAAAAAAATCCTTTCCTTCCAAGATTTTCCCCAAGTTCCTGAAAATCAACAGCTTCATTGCAGTGACTCCTTCTGAAAGGAAGAAACGTAAACACGTAAGTGTCCCCTTTCTGCCCCGGAGTGTTCATTTACTTGCATCAAAATTTCTATGGTCTGTGGCTCAATCTTTCAACCTTCCTTGGTTTCCATTGTCTTGTGTGCAAAGTGGGTCTAGATATGCCCACATATAATTGTGGAAGAGAGAGCGTGTGGCCGGCCGTGGGCTGCACAGATATCGGGGTGATGGAAAGGGCGCGAGATGCAGGTGTCGGTGGCCATGGGGGGCGTTTGGATGATTCTGTGCTTGGTGGTTCGTGATCCACGTGCCGCTGCAGGGAGTCCCTGTGTGAATATTTGTGATGTGAGCACCAGCTCCACATTCCACAGCCGCATGGCCGGAGGGTTTCCGGTTGAGAAGGTCTGTCTCCACATCGTCGGGTTTCCATGTCCGTTATCAGCTTCCCTGTTGTGGTCAGAATGGGCTGTTTGTGCTCTGGCATCTCTCTACCTCCAGATGCCTCACTGCAGACTCTCATTCCTCTCTGATGCCACGTCCCCATCGGGCAGCGGTGAGGGGGCTATGGGCCCCGCTGGCCCCACTCTGGGGCCCAGGCTGTCCCGCCTAGGTTGTCCCATTCATCCTGACTGGGAGACAGAACATAGGGAAGAATGCGAGGGTCCCTTCTGCACTCACTTCGTTGGCTAAAACCAGTCCCGTGTACACACCCATTTCAAGTAAGGACCCAAGAGCGCAATCCCGGCTTATCCCCGGAGGAAGACGGTAGGCAGAACATGCTCCACCGAGAACCACACTCGGTCTCCTCCAGCAGCGCGTGCTTGCCCAGAGCCGACCCTGGGCACGCCTCTCCTGGACTGAGTGGGAGGACATGCTCGTCATGGGTAAGTGACACCCGCAGGCGATGTAGCTGGTCTGACAATGACAGACAGAGAAAGACAGCCTCCTAAGTTCATTTCAGTATCCTCACCTAAGTTGGGACACAGAGTTACAATGACCTTGAGTCTAATGAGGGCATCCGTAGTGGTCTCCTGCGCAGTGGTCCTCAGAGGTCGCAGCTGGGAAGACAGGATCATTTTACAGGTGGGAGTGGAGGGCGTGACGCACTGCCCCAGGGCTGCTCTCCTGCAGTGAGGTGCCCTTCCACAGGTGCCTGTGACCTTGGGACAAAGGGGCAGTGCCCAGTGCAGCCTGTTATCAAACTCTCTCGGACCACTGCTCTGTTCTTCTCAAATCCACATGACCAGGATTCTCGGCCCCAGGTGACATCCTACCCATCCATCCTCCCGAGAGAAGTGTTTGCTGGAGAGAGTCTTTTTTCCCCTGTAAGAGCTGTGGTCACAGCCCATGCAGAACATTGACCAACCCATTCAGCAGCCTCTCTTTCTCACGTTCCCGTGGTCGCTTCAAGGATTGTCAAACAGTATGAGGAAAACAGATGGGTTTCCTTTTCTCTGCCTTTGTCTTCAACCTATACCCAAATTAGAGAAAGACAGTCTTCCTGTGCCACACTTTAATTTTAGGGTATTTGTACACACCTGTCTTAAAAAGCCATCTGCTTCCATTTCTGCAAAGTAAAACGTTCTTTTTACGTGCTTCTGCCCATGCCGAAGGACCCCCAAAGTGACCCGAACATTCGGCAAGCAACCCTCAGTGTCACAGGTAAACAAGTCACACTCCTCTCCAGTAGCGTTGTGCACAAAGAGTATAGGAGTTTCGGCAGATAACGACTCTTTCCTTTGGTGAGAACTTATAAGCTGAACAGAATCTGTCAAAATGTACACGTTCCCATTGGCTGAATCTGCTAATAGTTGAACAAAATCTAGTTTGTAGTTAGATGAGATGAAAAAAAAAATCTTTTGCTTTATAACGTAGGGGGTTTTATTAAATTCCTCATGGCATCGTGGCAATCAAAACATTTTAAAAGTCTCTCTCCCCACCCCCTCCAAAGCAAACTTCATAAGAACCGGAGGGAACAAATTTTTATTGCTGCACACATCGCTTGATAGTATAGAAAGGAGCTTGGATCAGCGCTATGGGTAAGGGAAGCTGTTACCAAGGTTTCCCTGTTTGTTTGCCTATAGGACATTTTAGTTACAGTTTCTAAAATAGAAGATGTAGCCTTGTTTAGTTTCCTAGAGCAGTCAAGGAATGGTATGTTGTGTGTGTGTGTGTGTGTGTGTGTGTGTGTGTGTGTGAATCCTGTGCCAACCTGATTCAGGGGTCCCTGTTTCCAAGTGAGCATCAGTGCCTGTCTGAGAAACAAGGGTACTTTTGTGACATTAGACGTATTTCTAGATTTGTGTAATTTATTCTCAATGTATGGGTTCATATACATTTCCCTACCATGGCCAAATGACTTCCCGCATATTGTACAGTACGGTTTATTATTAGTCCTATTAACTACCAAGCATCTGTTCCCCCTGAGACAACCCAGCCCTGCAGCCTTCCTCTTCAGTGACATCGGGGTCGTGCTGGTGTTGAAACTGACCTCCCTCTCCTTTTGATTATTTGAACGCGTAACGCAAGGTCACTGTAGTCCCAGTGTTAAATATTAAAAATGGAAGTAGTGCCATCTTGGCACAAAGCACAGACATCAGAGATGGACCGGGGATGACCACATGGCAATGTGCTAGCATCGCGCTTGGGTCCCAGATCCTGGAGGGATGCGGCAAGAGATGCCTGAACCAGGAATCACTGGTGCCGACCGCAGTGGTAAGGGCCGGAGCAGCTGCAGCCGCTGCAGGAGGCAATCCACACCCTGTGCATTGCACGCTAAGGATGATGCCGCTGTCGGCCCCTGTTTTCAGGGTATCCTTATGGCTGTGTACTTTCCCCACTTTCCACACTGGTCACCCAAAACTGGGACTTCTTGTGTCTTGAGGAAGGAGATTTTGGATTGTGGTATTTTGAGCACTAAAACAGGGACAAAACTAGGTGAATTGGGATGTTGGTTACTGTAGGAGCTACAAGATGGGAAAGAGCTGCCCAACTCACATCAGACCTAGTTGAGAAATACGTCTTCATTGTGTCAAGCCATCGAGATGTGGGGTTGGTGCCGAGAAAGTGGGCATTCTCCTCCTGGCTAACGCTGAACACTTCTTCCCACTGCCTCTCTCCAAACCCAGGAGCCCGCGTAGACAAGCCATTAATGAGACAGCACAACCCAGGAACAGAGACTCTACTCTTAAGCCAAAGGGCGCTGTCTGGTAAAGAAAGCTCCGGTTCTGAACTCCAAGTCTGCGTACCTTCCTAGCACCATTCCTCCGAGCCGCAGGAGAAACAGTGCTCCCTGGGCTGGCTGCGCTGGGTCCCGCGCACCTAAGATAAGCAGGTTTAATAAATCACGAAGAACTTTTAGCAAAGGTGGCTGTGCCATGAATTAAGGCGTTCCTGGCAGCCCGACATTTCGCACATCTTAAATTAGGGATAATGGGTTCTTCTTTGTCATCTACAGATGACATATTAGATAATATGACATATTAGATACAGATAATATGACATATTAGGCCCAAAATGAGTTTCATACATGACCTAATTCTAATTTCTGTAATTTAGTTTAAACATTTATTGAGTGGCTTCAGTGTTCCAGAGACACGGATAAGGGATTTAGTGGTAAATGACACTCTGTCCTGCACTGTCCCTTTTCTGAAGCCGTGTGTGTATGTACGTGCCGGCAGGTGTTAAAGTAAAATTCACATGACATAAACAGAACTACAACGTTCAGGTGAACAGTCCAGTGGGTTTTGGTATATACACAACGCCGTGTAACCACCACCTCTGTCTGGTTCCCAGACATTTTAATCATTCCCAGGCAACCTCTAACCCATTCAGCAATCATTCCCTGTCCCACCCACCACCCAACCCCTCCCGCCAACTCCTCTCCTGTCTGTCTATAAATTCCCGTCCTCTGGATATTTCATATGAATGGAATCAAATAGGGGCGCCTGGGTGGCTCAGTGGGTTAAGCCTCTGCCTTCAGCTCAGGTCATGATCCCAGGGTCCTGGGATCGAGCCCCACATCGGGCTCTCCGCTCAGCAGGCAGCCTGCTTCCTCCTCTCTTTCTGCCTGCCTCTCTGCCTGCTTGTGATCTCTGTCTGTCCAATAAATAAAATCTTAAAAAAAAATTAAATGGAATCATGCAGCATGGGATCCTTTTTTGAGTAATGTTTGCATAAGAACCATGCTTTTGTACTGCGTATTCAAACAAAAATTGGTACCCAAATATTCATAACAGCACTATTAACCTAAGCCAGAAGGTAGAGGCCACCCAAAATGTCCATCGACTGGTTCACCAGTCGATGAGCAAACAAAATGTAGTATGTCTATTCATACGATGAACATACTAATAGATTAATATTATTAACATAGAGTTTTTATTATTATTAACATAGAGTTTTTTCAGGCAAAAATCTATATATATCTCAAAGAGATTATACTTAATAATCATGTTTTGTGTGCTTGAAAGTTTCTAAGAGGGCAAATCTTCAGTTTTCTCACCATTAAAAAATTTTAAAAAAGGAAAAAGAGAATGTCAGGTATGTAAGGTTGATGGCTGTGTCCATGAGCTTGACTGAGGCATTTCCACCACAACGTGTACGTGTATCAAAACATTAAGTCGTACACCTTTAATATACATCCTTTTTGTCAATTTCGTGGAATTAAACTGGAAAAGAAAACCCTAAAATGAGGAAGTGAATGTACATTTTTAAAAAGGCCACTTTTCTTTTTGCATATATCGGCTCATTTTATTTGTAGCCTTTATTCAGAAAAGGGCAGAGACCTTGTCTAACTCAAGGGAGGGTCTTGTCAGCCAGCCCGGGGTCCGAGATCACGCTCCGGCCTACAGGGCGTGGCCTGCATGGAGCTGGGAGCAGGTCCCTGGTGCCTTCATCTAGTTCCCGAAATCTCCAGGCACCGCTGCTCTGCAGATGCAGCCAAGGAGCAGGTCCACAGGCACCTGGGCGCGCGGAAGATGGGCGGAGGCTCTGCACAGATCAGAGGAGTCCGCCAGTCGCCTCCGGAGCGCCCCCCAGCGAACCGCTCGGGCATCTGCACTCCGCTGCCCTTTGGCCATGCTGCATGGGCACGGCTGAGCCCTCCACCCACGTCTCCCGTCACAGAGCACAGGAGCCCCTTTACTCCTGGACTCCCAAGCTATCTGAAATTTCGAGCATGTCCCACTTCCTCTCCTGAGTGCTCAGAGCCAGTGAGGAGGGCAGTGGGGGGAGACAGGGAGCAATGGGCAGGCTTTTTTCAGGAACACACAGAGCAGTTTCACTGTAATCTATTATTTTCCCATTTTTACTTCTCCCCGGGAAGCGAGTGCCTCCTGTCCTGGCTTAAATGAGAGAAAACTATGTGATGGGCTAGGAAAATAAATTACCAGGAACAAACAGAAATAAATGACTACATCACTGTGTAATCCCATTTTAATAAACATTAAAAAAAAAAAAGAGAGAGAGAGAGTGCACTTTGATCTAATAGTGTTTTCTATCCTAAGAGAAAACTAATAAGCCATAACGGAGAACCTACGTATGTGACTATATGACATTTTCAAACTTCCATTTATTAAAATGCATTATAAATACACTAAAAGGCAAAAGAAAACTGGGGAAATACTTATAATAGAGAAGACAAGGCATTTGCATCCTTAATATATAAAGAGCATTTATAAATCAACCAATATAAATGCAAACACTTTAATAAAAACTGGATAAAGGATATGAAGAAGCAAATCAGAAATGAAAATAAGAAGATATGGGAAATATATATTTGAGAAAATACGTATTTGGGAAAATCTATTAATAACGAAAATTCAACTTCATCATTAATAAAAAGAGAGCAAAAATAAGCAAGATGTTATGTCTCACTGACCGGTCTAGCAAAGGACTTTTAAACATAACCTCTTTGGTTGGTAGAGCATATTGAAATGGGCGCTTCCATAGTAGAAACGTTTTAAAGAACAATTTTGTGATATGGAATAAAAGTCTTATAATGGAACTTCCTATTTGACCCCAACTTCACTCTTTGATATTTATTTCAAGCCAATGATCAGAGATGTAAAAACTATAAGGGCTTCTTTATGATGTAAAGCATTCCCCATTTCAGAAAAGCTTTCAGCAGTGATAGCATGCTGGTTGTTAGGCATACTAATGGCATTTTTATGTATCAGAAAAGGGCTGCACTAGATGAGCTGAGGATTACAAATCTTAAATTTTATTATTCGACTCGTCAGTCATCAGAACAGAATTAGTGGAGAAGCCTTAATAAAACTATGATGGAAAAAATCGTGATGATGATGGTGGTCAAGTGGTGAAGATGGTGGTGGTGAAGATGGTGATGGTGATGGTGGTAATGGAGATGGTGGTGGTGGTAGTGATGGTGGTGGTGATGGTGGTGGTGATGGTGATGATGGTGGTATTGATGGTGATGATGGTGTTGATCGTGGTGATGGTGGTGATGATGGTGGTATTGATGGTGATGATGATGATGATGATGGTGGTGATGACGGTGATGGTGATGATGGTGGTGATCATGGTGATGGTGGTGATGATGGTGGTATTGATGGTGATGATGGTGATGATGGTGGTGATGGTGGTGATGGTGATGATGGTGTTGTTGATGGTGATGGTGGTGATTATGACACAGATGATGGTGACAATAAAGCCTTCTGCTTCATTTAAGTAAGAATATGAGCAAGATGAGTTACTGAAGGTCCTTGTGTGGAGCAGCAGGAGGTCACACCAGAGCAGGTGGCCAGCTGGCTATCCCAGGGCCAGACATGGCTAGCAGTGTGTTCTGATGGCCTTGGTCATGTCAGGGAGTTCTCAGGACAAGCGTGGAAGCTTGGATCCCATGAAAACCATTTAATGATTCCTCTGAACCTCTGCCAGGGGCCCAGCCATACAGGGAGGCAGAACTGAATACCCTGCTGTCCCCAACTGCCCAGGACTCCAGGTGGGCAGACTTGTCCCAGCAAGGACATTGTGCCTATCATGACTGATGGGAGCTCTCAATCATTAGCAACACAGTCAATTAAAAAAAAATAAAAAATCACGACGTGGACCAACGCAAAAGAGTGAACAAGAAAACACAAACCAAATAAGTCTGCAAGCCCCTCCAGAATGGCCAGCCTCAGAGACCTCTGTTTGAACAGGACTTCCCCCCACGCTCACGTATTCGGTCAATGAACAGACAGGTGTCGAGTGCAGAAGGTGTGATGGTAGATGTGGGCACCTCAAGGCCAGGAGGGGAGTTAATCCATGCCAAGCATCCTGAGGAGATGCTCAGGCATGGGAACGGGGGACTGGAGTTAGGATGGGCACATCTGGGCACAAGGAAGGGAAGGCCGGCTGTTCTCCTCCATCATGGCGGGTGTAGGGAATGGGTGGATGTTCCCTGGAATCTCGGGTATGGGCAGAGGCAAAGACAGGGGGTTCCCATCCTCAGGCAAGGACAGCAAGCTATCTTAGACAGCCATGGCCAGCAGGAGAGAGGGCCCATAGGAGAGACATTAGAGAAACAGGTGCCCACATGTGTCAGAGTAGAATGACATCTTCAAGCCCCCTCAGACTCATTGTCTAGTGGGGTTGGGGACACAATTTTATCAGCCCTGCACAACTTCTGGGTCCCCAGTGGTGGTGTCTCTGTGTCCCTAAAGGTAACAGTGGCCTCAAGGTTGGGGCCCAAGTGTGGGAGGTCGAATGGCATCACTGGTCAAGAGACACAGGTATGGAGGTCAGGAGGAAGAAGAGAGGGCTGAAGCCCCCAGAGTTATTTCTAAGGGGCATGGAGGGTGTGGTGAGGTGGTCCAAAGGCCCTAGAGAGGCATGCTTTCTTCTGGAAATTCTTTCTTGTGGGGAGTTGCATTTGAAGTTAGAACAACAGCCAAACATTGGATGTAATCATACTTACCACCAGAAAATTCAACTTTGGGAGTTTGTTTTTCCCAGAGGTGAAACAGCCTATTGTTTTTCTTTTCTTCAGCTGGGGGGCTGGGGGACTGGCAGAAGGAGCAGGTGTCTTACAACAAAACCCCTGAACACGTGGGATGTTATCTGTCAGCATGAGAATCCCATGCAGTTCTGTGGGGGCGGGGGCTGCGGTCCAGCCAAGGGAGGAGGACCCCCCCTTCCATTATCCTTTTAGAAGACCCAGCTCCGTGTGAATGAGGTCCAAAGGGAAGCAAACCCGAGATGAGGAGGTCCACTCCACCAGGGGCTTGCTGACACCCATGGGGCAGAGCTAGAGAGCCTCCCTGCACTTGCTCAGAATTGGTGACTTGCTGAGTCTCTGCTCTTTCTGTCTTTCTCATCCGCAGCGCCCACCACCTCGGATGCGGTCCGCCCACTCACCCTCATCTTCCCCTTGTGGATTGGCTGCTTAAGGGGAAAAGTGAGGTCATTTGCCAAAAGGGGAGCAGGGTTGGAAGTCCCCTGCCTTTCTGCTCGGGCTCTGTCTGCTCTTCTCAGACCTTCCCTGCAGGAGGACACAGGACAGGATGGAAGCCGCCGGGCCGTGGGGACAGGTGGCTGTCTGGGGCCTTGGCCGCAGAGGTTCCCGAGAAGGACAATTTGCCTGCGGGCTGCCGGCTTCAGATACTTGGTCTCAATGACACGAGACTCAGACAAAGAAAAGGTCATTTCTTCTCAGTTCTCTGGTCTCACGTGCTTGGTGAAGTCCAGAGATAATGGGGTCACAGTCCAAGTCAGTCCACGACCTCCAGACCCTGTCCCACTGTGGCTCCAGGGTCCCCTCCTCTGCAGACGCCCCTTGCCCCGGGGCAGCCGGGCTGCGGGGCAGTGCACACGGGGTTCACTTTCCCTGGGAGAAGTGCTATTACCATTTTGATTTCCTAAGCCTAGAAAATAAATTAAGCTATTTGGATATAAATTTGATTGTTTCGTCTCTCCAGCACAAAGCAAATAAAAGCAATTTAAAAAGCACCGTGAACGTGTGGGTTCCATTTGCAGCAGGAACAACCTTGTCCCCAGACAGTCGGTCGTGTCTTCTCTGCCACCTTCCAGAATCATGCCCTGTGCTCCCCATCACCCCCTCCTCCTCATCCTTCTCGTCTTCTTGTCTCAGCTCCCCCCAGTGTCTTTAGAGAGGACTCCGTCTGCTTGGAGCAGAGTTGCCCCGAGCCCCCTGCACCCCTGTGCTCTCACCCAGGTCCCGGTGTTTATGAACTGCTAATGTTTATGAACTTCCTAATGTTCATCTTGGGCCCCCACCACTATGTTATCCACCTTGGATAAGATCCTGGGGGCCAGGATCAGACTCCGTCCTGTCCATTTCCACAGCTCCAGCCCCCAGTAAGCACCAGGCACAAAAGAGCCGTAAACAAGTATCTGTTGAATTACTGAATGAAAAAATTACCCCAAACATGAATATTAGATTTACTTAGTGACCTTCATGACCTCACCATAGACTCTTCATCAGACATCATTTTTGCCCGTTGCTTAGACTTTCTTCTTCCAGCTCCTTTTTAATCTTCCTGCCCTTTCTTACGATTCTTCCCACTGCCAGGGTCCTTACCTCCTCTGCTTGCAAAAATAGTTTAGTTTCCCCAACTTCCTTAGGACACATCTTTGAGGTCGTATTTTCTCTACTAAAATGGTAAATCAAGGAATTTCAAAAGTAAATAAAGTTCTTTTCCTAATAGCTTTTTGGTTAGAAACAATGTTTCAGTGGACCAGAAGAAGGAAGAAGAAGAAAAAAGAGGAGGAGGGGGAGGAGGAGGAGGGGGAGGGGGAGGAGGAGGAGGGGGAGGAGAAATACAAAACAATGGAAAGGAATAGCAGTGTGCCTTCCTGATTTCTGTCTTTCTGGTATGACTCAAAGTCGAGGTCACCCAAAATGGCTGCTGATGCTCCAGTCATTACATCCACACTCCAGGTGGCAAGAAAAGGTTGGAGGCAGGAGAAACGAATGGGTTACACCTCGCAACTTCATCTGCTCCATTTAGGGAGCCTTTCCAGAACTCTCACATAACATTTCCTTTATTCATCACTTAATAACACGGTACACTTGATTGTAAGAGATGTTGGGCACAGTGGATTTGAATAAGACTGTTTTTTTATTATTACTTTAAAGAAGAAACAGAGAGTAGGTATCAGGTAGACACCATTTCCACTTCTCTTTCTTTCTTGCGTGTGAAGGAGCTTTCTTGCCGTGGGATTTATACCGGCATCTGACACACACATGTGGACAGGCAGAGAAGCTCCACACATTCCCTCAACCGTGCATCTTGGCTTCTTTCTGTTCACATTGACTTAGGTGATGTGCTCCAACTTGGACCAATGTCAGTTGCCATGGGAATGAGAAGTCTTATGGAGCTAAGGAAGTAAGCCTGGGGCTGGAGATGAAGTCAGCTTCCTCTAAACTCTGTGTGGAAGAGGAGGAGGCCCCTTAACAATATGAGGGCTCTACTAAGAAAGAAAAGGGGCTCTGAGGTGGAGGCAGGCACTTGACAGTGTCCACTACACACCCCACACCTGGTGCGGTACCTGACACCCAGAGGATGTGCAGCAGGTAGACGATGAGTGAATTAACTCACCTCCTCCTCTTACTTCTTAGCAGCCTGTTTCCCTTCCGCGTCCATTCCTCCCATTCCAAGCTGCTTGATGTGTAGCCTATTGCTCAGGACCCTGAGGTGCTGGTCTGCAAATTCACATGCACCTGAGGGTTAACTAGGAAGAGATCGTGCTGTCCCATCCAGCTGGAGGAAAACACATTCCTGGTGCCTGACGGGGTGGGAAGTGGGCACGTGCCTGGCCTTGCCGAAAACACACCCAGTGCTGGGGTCCTGTTCCAGTTCTCATTGCTCATTGTCTGGAACGGAAGAAGGATGCGTTTCCAGAATGATCCATCCCAGCCCCACATAACCACCTCAGACCGTATTCTAGTGGGGTCGGACTCCCTGTGGTCACGTAAATACAGCTTCCCCTGACCCAAAGGAGCCCCAAGAGCAGTGGGAATTATTCACTGATTAAAGGTAAGCACGACATACTCCATTAAGCCCACAATGATGGGGCACCTGGGTGGCTCAGTGGGTTAAGCCTCTGCCTTTGGCTCAGCTCATGATCCCAGAGTCCTGGGATCAAGCCCTGCATCGGGCTCTCTGCTCAGTGGGGAGCCTGCTCCCTCCTCTCTCTGTCTGCCTCTCTGCCTGCTTGTGATCTCTCTCTCTCTGTCAAATAAATAAATAAAATCTTAAAAAAAACCCCACAATGATAATAAACCAGAAACAAACGAAACTGATGTCATTTCTCAATATGCATTTGAATTGATGGTGTGTATAAGTGTGTGTGTGTGTGTGTGTGTGTGTGTGTGTGTGTGTAAGGATACACATGACTCAATCGTATGTTAAGAACTGTCACACTTTGCAGTTTAACCCAATGTGGAATTTTGGAAGCCAGTTCAGTCTGCAGAGTACATACCTTTTTAGTATCAATCTCCATGTGAGAGCTAATATTCACAGTCTAAACATTAAGTATTATAAACATAGTCCTGGAAGTTTGCGAAAAACCCCTTCATGTGATATATCCTAATAACTAGGCAGCAGCATTTCCTTTTTTTTTTTCTTTTGATGAGAAAAAAAAAAAAAAAAAAAAAAAATCCCCAAATTTTTTTTTTTTTAAAAAAAAAAAAAAAAAAAAAAAAACAATGCCCCAAAGGTATCTCTTTTATAATACAGTATCATTTTTCTGCACCATTTGTTAGAAATATCTGTTCCTATCATCAAAGATCTTTCTGAAAGTGTTTGTGCTCCCACCTGAAATATTTATGGTTCTCAGGCTTGAGATGACTTATATCTATTTGCTTTTAATTTCCTTGTGCAATGTGTCAAACGGCACCGCAAGTTGTTAGGAATGGTTTCGAGTTAAATTATGGAGAGATGCCACCGTGCTTCTGATTGCCTGCATCTGATGAGGTTATTAAAACAGCGGAAATATAAATCACCATAGCAACCAAAGCACCAATCCATTGCCTGTTTCATAATCTTGGGCCTGAAGGAAACCGTACGGCTCTTTACAGCTCAGGCATGACGCGACGCGAACCCTTCGCCGCTGAGTCATGGGGGGCTCGGAGGTCCATCCAAGGTGACGAGGGCTGAGTCCACGCGACAGTCACGAGTACCAGCCTTGACCCTTTCTTTTTGACTTTCCACACGTTGGAGAGCCTGCAGATGTGCCCAGGAAATGTCCGTCCCTGGCATGTCCCCGTGCCTGCCGGAAGCCCGTCCTGAGACTGGATCGTCGGGTCAAGCAAAGTCGTCCCCTCCAAGCGGCATGTCCCCCTCTCACTTGAGGCTTCCACATGCTTGCTCCATAAGCGATACCATCCTCATCTCCAAAAGAGCAAATGCCGACCGAGGAGAGGGAAGCATGGAAGGAAAAAAGGCGGGTAGGGTGGGGTTGAGATATGACAAGTCCCATAAACCGATGCCTAGAACATGTTCGAGACAGTAGAGCAGGGGTTATCTTGTCCTGGATGGACGCGGCGTGTCATTTACTTGTTCTTTCACTTGATAGAAACCCAGAGATTAAAAGAAAGACGTATACAAGGTGGCCCCTTGTGTCCTCACGTGCTGTTACGTGATGTTTGATAAGCTTGAAAAAAGTGTACCTTTCACTCGGCGTTCTGCGCTGCCCCCGGAGGGAACAGGAAAGCAGAGGACGAGCTCGATCTTGTCCTGATGCCCTTTCTTCTAGCTGCTGAGAATTTTTCTAGAGGAATCTCTGATTTTGGTCTATTGGTGTTTCTGGACAAGGTTCATGTTATAAAAATGCCACACGAATAGGAACGTGACTTCCCCAGGATTCATACCTCACCAGCAGGGTGACCCTATTGTATCTGGGGCCTGGGACCTGGGCAGATTGATACAACGGGACAGGCTGAGGACCCTATGACACGCAAAGGGTCTTGGATTTTCATGGCGGGATCTAAAAAGCTAAATCAGAAAGCTAAAGGAAGATAGGCTTCCTCACCAGAATCTTTAGAAGAAACATTATAAAATGTGATGCTGTGCAAAAGGTGAATTCCCTCATCCAGCCAGTCTCAGGGGCATCTAGTAAGTGACAGCATGGTTCCCAGCACAGGTGCCGCCCCTGAGCCAGATCCACCCAGGCCTTGCCCTCCGGTGGATCCTGATGGCGGCAGGGGTGGGGACAGGGAGGGACACCCACCTCCAGAAGGGAGCTCAGCGAGAAGCTATGGCAAAAATACTGGCAAGAGGAAGGAGGTTGTCTTAGATAAGGAGATTACCTGAAGATGTGGCTCATTCATTTCTGGATGCATTTAGAAGGCAAAGCCATGGTCTTTTCTGATGGGACTCGATGCAGCTTGTAAGTTAGTGGGAGGAACAGAGGAAGAAGCAAAGGGTTTTAGCCTGACTCACCGAATGACTCGGCGTACAAGAGCTTGGGAGGAGCCGACGGGAGAAGGGGCATTGGCTCCGGGAGGTGTGTACTTTCAGACTCTTATTAGGGCCTGAGGGCAGGTGCCCAGCACCCTCCTGCAGGCTTGGCACGCAGGTCTTTGATAAATGGGCTTATCCTAGCATGAGCCCGCATTTACCTTCTGCAGCACGCTCTGTACTCAGCACTTCCCATTTCTTCTTATTTAATTGCCACAAGCAACTTTCACATCATCACCCCTGTTTTATATATGAGAAAACTGAAATTTAAAGGGCTTGGAATACCCTGCCTGGGGACTGGAATAGAAAGCCTCCCTGTGGCAGTGCGCACTCGTTTGTCAAGAGAACTCATAAACTTGGAATCATCACCGCCCGCCCCCGATCTGAGCAGAGCCCCACTGCAACCTCCAAGCTTCATGGGAGGGTCCACTCTATTCCGCTCTGAAATTTCAGGGAAGGATAAGCCTTGCCGCAGCATTGATGCTGAACGCTTGCTTATTTGGAACAGGTGCCCCGCTGGAAATGTTTGTGGCTAAGGGCTTGGAAGGAGGGAATACTCTGCAGGAGCAGGTCTTATTATTAATTAATAAATTAAGCTTCCCAGGGCCCCAGAGTCACGAGGGAAACACAGCATTTCTAACCCTCTCAACCAGCAGCGAAGCTGCGGGGAAAACCACATGCTGTCTGGAGGGACACGGTCTAGAAGCCCAGACCCTGAGGGGGGTTGGTCTTACATCGTGGCACTTTTAAATGATCAATTCACATTGTTCTAGGGTGAAAGAGAAGTAGATCTTTCCAGGCTGAAGCCAAGAACCTGTGTTTTTACCCGTCATGTGACCCTGAGCGACTGGAGACTTCAGGAGAGCAAGAAGATGTCCAGAAGAACTTCTCACCCGTGAAGAGAAGAAAATAATGCCAAACACATATTTTACAATGTTCTTTTTTTTTTAATTTTTTATTTTTTATAAACATATATTTTTATCCCCAGGGGTACAGATCTGTGAATCGCCAGGTTTACACACTTCACAGCACTCACCAAAGCACATACCGTCCCCAATGTCCATAACCCCACCCCCCCTCCCCCCACCCCCCCCCCCCAGCAACCCTCAGTTTGTTTTGTGAGATTAAGAGTCACTTTTACAATGTTCTTGATCATTCTCCAGATCAACCGGGCATTGAATTGAGAGAATCAAATATACTCCGTGAATGTCTTTCGCTGCTTATGACGTCTGACCTTCAGGCACGTGGGCAGACAGGCTGTAGGCATGTCCCAAAGAAGCCAGAGGCCACATCTAGATGCAGGGAGCCTTAATGCAGAAGACTTCTTCCGTCCCATCCGGGGTTCACATGAAGGTGAACTACAGCCATGGCCGCCAAGCAACCCCAGTCAGAGACTTTGCTTCTCTGTGGTGAGACATAGTTCTTTGTTTGTTTCTTTCTTTCTTTCTTTTCTTTTCTTTTTTTTTTTTGGCTTTGAAAGATCTGCATTTTTCCTTCCCTCAACCTCTGGGAGCTTACCAAGACTCTGTCCCTGAATCAGGTTCCCACATGTCGGGAAATGGTTTATCCCTCAGCCCTCAAGATTCAGCCTCTAGTGGTCATTTCTTCCGTGTAACAACATCTGCTTCCATGAATTAAATCAGGGTCAGGCACCGTCGGAGGTTGGGGTTGACTGGCACAGACAGAAGCGTGATGTCGAGAGAGGGGGTGTGCTGGTTGGGAACACAGAGACGTAACTGCGCATCTCAGTGGGTCATCGTCACAACTGAGTGGAGCGGTCAGGGCGAAGCGGGCTCCACCATGCCCGGACCCTAAGCAGCACTCCGTAAATGACATCATTGCCTCATCAACATCATCACCCAGAAAGGACCCCGTAATAAGAAGGACTGACCACACCAACAGCACCAAGTTCCTATCACGGCTCTTCTAGGGAGTTAAGTCAAATGAAGAGCTCAGAGAAGCTCCTCAGATGTGAGCTCAGCTTCCAGGCTGGTGATCCAGGGTCATCAAAAGGTTAGCCAGCTGTGGAAGGTAGAGCGTCCCGTGTTGCTTTTGTTCGACCACCGTCTCTACCCCTCGTCCTGGGAATGGAGCACTGATTTCTTGGGAAGACACCTCTTCTCTGCTCTGAGTCTTTGGGGTTAGGACGGAACCTTGGCCATCTGGTAAGGGCCCCAGAGTCCTGCCAGGCAATGCGTTCCATTCCCCTGCCCTTACTGATTGGTCCCCAAATAGCCACATAACCCAAGATGGGCTGGTGAGCCTCAATCCTGGGATTTTGCCTGAGTTACCAAACCGATCTGGAGCTTATACCACTTAGAGAGCGCGAGTGGAGAATCAGGAGTAGATGAGGTGCCCGCATCTCTCTCGAGTCCTGCCCAAGAGTTCTTTAATACACCCATGTCTGTGTATTAACCGTCTAATCCCAAGAGCACCCACAGACTCTGCCTCCTAATTACCCCTGCTCTGATTTACTTTTTATGGGTAATCGGCAAATCGATTGCTCCTGCTTAAGATTGTTTTCACCAAACATTTTACATTATTTATCAGATTCGATGAGAAAATACACTTTTCATTAAGTCCCTGCTGTTGGAAGTTCGGCCTGTCATGCATTAACCGTAGGGCTGGGCTTCAGATTTAAGACTTGGAACATACAAATACAGCGGCCGATAGGCTCCAACGATGAGATTGTCCTGAAGTTACTGAGTCTGAGACCGCGGCCATCGGAGCCGGTAACTCTGCAGAGACGAGCGGGCGTGGAGGTATTCAAGGCTTTTTGTTCCAAGGAAGCGGATTTTCTGGGTATTTAAATACTTGCCCACTGAGAGCCGCCCGCTTTCAGATAAAATGCTTTGTGGCATGTGTTCTGCTTCCCCAAGAATCCCCAGAATCAAGCCATCATGGGGCTGGTCCACAAGGAAGTGGCCATTCGGAGCCCCGTGCCCACATGGATAAAAGTGTCAAACCCTGCAGAACAGGGAAGGAGTGGCTTATGCATTAGCAGTAAGCGACTTAATGCATGGAGCCGTCTCCCGTGGGCTCCAGTCTTGGCTGGGGCCTCTATTTTGTAAGCCACCTTCTGGAAACCTCTTTAGCAATCTGCACTCAGTTCATATGAGCAACGGGCTGATGATGCCACCTCCCTCCAGGGGCTTGTGTGAGAATGAGATGGGCTTATACTGCCAAGTGGTGGTAAGTGTGAGGATACTGGCGGTCCCCGGTCTCAGCCCCATTATGCATTTTGTTCGCGTGACTGTGCTCTCCCCTCCTCACGCCCCCTGCCCAAACTGGTGCCTCTGGGGTCAGCAGCTCCAGGAATGCAGCTGGCCCAGAATTGATCCTCAGAAAACATCTGTCACAGTCATGAACTTCAGAATGCCGGCGACCTCGCTACAGATAACACTCTGTCACACCAGGCAGTTTATCTCCGAAAGAGGATGTGACAGGCTTAGAAGGTTCCTGACCTGGGAGTCTCCACCTTGTCTCATGGTCTTGGTCCGCTTATCCCCTCTCGGGACATACCGCTCACCTGTGAAGTGCAAGGGTTCCATCGGATTATCTTGAAAATCCTTTTGGATAAGTTAGGGCAGGGTTATCCCACACAACAGTCTGGTGACTTTCAGCGTTAGGCTATGTGGCGATTTCCTGGTGACCCTCTGAAGATCAGACACCAGCTGCTGCTGCATACGGCACATTTCTGGCTATGCAACATTTGGGGAAAACCAAAACTATGGAAATTGCAAAGAGATCAGGGGTTTCTGGGGCCTCAGGTGGTCGGGGGAAGGATGAACAGGTGGAACACAGGTGATTTCCATATGATACTGTCCTGGTAGATACAAGATATCATGCATCTGTCAAAACCCCTGGGTTCTAGTTGGTAACATTGTGTCCGGATCATTTCATTGATTGCAACAAATGTATCGCACTAAGGCAAGATGTTAATAACAGGGAGACTTGTGGAGGGGGGACATAGATGCACCGGAACCCTCTGTGCTTTTCCCTCAATTCTTCCTTAAGTCCCAAACAGCTCTCATATCACCTCTACACATTTAAAAAATATTTACTCCTTCTCCCCACCCCCAAGTATCCTGATCTGATTAGGCTGGGGTGAACCTGGACATCGGTATTTTAGAGTTTCTCCCAGGATTCTGAAGGGCAGCGGCGGTCAAGGACAACACTGTCCAGAGTGAAGGTCTGCAGGGTTGATGGATGGAGACACAAGGGTGATGGGGCACAGGGCAGCCATCTCCAGACATCCAGAGCCTCAAAGCCCCAACGTGTCTCTGTTTGTTTGTTGGCTCTCCTTGGCAGCCTGGCTATGACATGCAAGGTACCCTAGACTCTCATTTTCCCGATTTGACTGTGAGCTCCTGGAGGGCAATGTAGCACCGGGTAGGTTTCTCGTGGCCTCTGTGATGTCTGCGTGTGCTGGGCGAGGGCAGGTCACCGTCCTGACCTGTTGATGGACTTCATTGAGCTACAAGTGGGAGAAGCCTGTCTGAACCCCAAACCTGTCTCCAGGTGGAGCGATCTGACCTTTATTCTACAAGACCTCACCCTCCTACTCATTGCGGCTCCACGATACGGCTTTACTTCTCCTTTTCAAGTTTCACAAAACTCACGGAGGTTTTGTCTTTCAGTTACTCTTCCTTTCGCATCTCCCAGGTGGCAAAGGGGAAAAATTCAGCGCCAGGCTTCCGCACCTTTCCCTTATCTGATATTTCCAGAGAACCATGCCCCAGTCTAATTTGCAGGAGGAAATTGAAAATGCATCTTCCTCACCTCGAGGGATGATATTCGGACGCTTTGGAGAATCTTTAACTAATTAGAGAGATAGAAGCTGATTAATGGGTCCGGAAAACAAAACCCCCGTCCCACCTCGAATGGCGCGTCCCGGGGTGTGTAAATTAGTGGTTGCTGGGTCCATCTGGGGAAAGAAGCATCGGACGACCTTGATGTTTCTGTAACTGAGTATGGAGACGAGGGTGATATTCCAAAGGTCGCCACATTTTCTTGCCCTTTGAGACACATCACAGTCTCTCCTGCCAAGTGCCACCTAATGGACAAGCAAAAAGGACACTTGATGGAGAGACTCACTTATATACCTAAGAGGCAAAGTGCCCTCATTCTAGAAAGGCGAATCTTAGAGTTGTACTTAGAGTTGTACACAAATACAGGGGTCACCGAGTTTAGCTCAAGCAACCAGGCTTGACATTCTCTGTAAACGGAATGAGAGACAGACAGACCTACGGGACGGACACTTCCCCTGCCCAGACACAGGCAGGGGCTGCCGATGAGAGAAGTCCCACCTGTATTCCCGGCCAGGGGGGAGACGCTCTGTTCAACCTCACACACGGGAGAGTGGGGCAGTCCAGGAGAAGGCATCCGGGGACATGGGGATGGACTGCCTGCTCCATTTGGAGATAAAAAAGAACCCAACTGGAGCCTGAGTTTCTCTGGAGGGATGTGCTGCTGGTAAACAGGATCACGGAAGAAAATAAATCGAAGTATGTGTCCCAGTTGCGTCAAAAAGGCAATGTTCATATTTGCTCTGGGGAAGGCATAGAGTTTAGCCGCTGACATATTCCCCTGAGGAACAAGAAAATCTGCATTTAGAATTATGAATACATTTATTAACAAATGACGGGTCAGGGTCGTCTCTCCTTTAGATGCACGCTTCACAGAAGAGCGAGCCGGCATCTAGAGACCATGTTATGGGGCCTTCAAATTCGTCTCTCCAATCAGAGGGCGACGGTAGGAACCGAGAAAGAGGCAAGCAAGCGAAGAAAAGTCTCAAGAATCGTGGAGGGGGTCTTTTCTGATGTTCTTGCCTGGGGGATAAGCGAGTGTGGGTTTTGCAAGCACCTCCGTGTTGTGTAAAGCCGTTGTGGAGGGCGTGAGCTTTAGGAATTAGAGAAAGGCTCTCGGGCTCTACTGCTTTGTGTCTTCTGAATGTGGTTTCCCCCACTCCTGGGGGCCAGGGCGGATTCAGAGGATCTTGCACACACACACACACACACACACACACACACACACACAGGCATGCACGCAGGCATCCACATGTAAGCGTGTGGGGGGGATTGTATAGATACAAAATAACGTGTTATGAAGTTTGGAAAAAAAACAAGCAATTATAAAAGGAAATGTGACCCCACGGAGCCTCTCACTTATTAATAGGGACGTCCCGACGTGGGGTGAGGGCGTGTGACATCCCCTCTCTGAAACCATGACCAGGATGTGAGTCCAGCTTCTCCACGCCGTCATACAGTGGTTTGAAAATTAAATTATATGTGTATGCAGAAATATACCTGCCCTGGTACATCATACATGCTCAGGAAACAGTGTCTAAGGAAATACGCACAAAGCCTTTCCATGAAAAGTTGTCCACTGGGGTGCCTGGGTGGTTCAGTCATCCTAAAGGTGAGCATCTGCCTTCGGCTCAGGTCATGGTCTCGGGGTCCTGGGATCGAGCCCTGCATCGGGCTCTCTGCTCAGCGGGGAGCCTGCTTCCCTCTCTCTTTGCTGCTCCCCCTGCGCATACCCTCCCTCTCTTTCTCACTCTCTCTGTCAAATAAATAAATAAAATCTTTAAAAAAAAAGAAAAAAAAAGAAAAGCTGTTCATTATTGGATAAGAGTGAAGTTTTAGGAACAATCAGATATCCACCAATTCAATGAGTGAATAATCTTATGGTATAGGTGTTCCATAACAACGCTCCCAGAAATTCCAGACAATGAAGCAGGTCTGTTATAGAGTCATCTTGTGTTAAGTGACAAAGGCATGCATTTTCCCCAAACCCATAGATTAGCATAACTTATGATGGTAAAGACCGCAAGCCATAATCCTCTCTTTTGGTGTATCTATTTATGTATACTATAGGCATGCTTACTCTTTGAATATAAATTTACATGCCTCTACATTTTGGAAGGCTACATGCCAAATGGATAACAGTGATGATTGACGGAGAATAATTATAGGGCAACAGGAGGTTAAAGAAGCTTTCTGTGTGTGTGTGTGGTTGTTTGTGTTTATTTTTCACAGCTAGATTTCAATCACATATTGCTTGCCTACTTAAAAGACAGACCCAGATTTCAGCTCTGGCACTGACTAGTTGGAAGACTTCAGAAGAATTACGTAACTCCGATCTTTACGGAGGAGGGGGGAATGTGGACAAGAGAGATGGGAATTGAGAAGTCTCCCAGGTGACTCTTGGAAAAGCATTGACACAAAGGAGTCACGAAAGAAGCCGAGTCACTGTTGTTTTTTCATGTTTGCTTACTTGTCTGATTTTAATATAGCATGAAGTGGGCACCCCTGTCTTAAAACATTGAGAATTAGGGACACCTGAGGGGCTCAGTGGGTTAAGCCTCTGCCCTTGGCTCAGATCATGATCTCAGGGTCCGGGGATCGAGCCCCACATCGGGCTCTCTGCTCAGCAGGGAACCTACTTCCCCCGCCCCTCTGCCTGCCTCTCTGTCCACTTGTGATCTCTGTCTGTCAAATAAATAAATAAAATCTTTTTTAAAAAGTTGAGAATTAAATAGACGAATATATAAGAGAGGTACTCTGTACATAAACACCCACTCCTGTAAGCTATTATCAAAAACCTTGGTGTTTTGCAGTGGTGAGAAGGGACATAGACCCATTTGTGGAGAATGCATCCTTACTCCAAAGAGCTATTTTGCAAGGTCACCTAAGGATATTAATATTTAAAAGGTAGTGCATAAACAATGAATTCTGGAACACTGAAAAGAAAGTTTAAAAAATAAATAAAAAAAAATTTAAAAAGTTTATTGATCATTTTGATATTGCTATGAATATTTAAGGTGTCTGCCAAGGATACTTTGTAGCTTTGTAAACACCCATTCTTAAACATGGGTTGTGTAGCATAGCCTGGAGTTGCCAGGGATTCCAGGCTTTGTTGCTCATCACTATGAGTTTTTATCTCTTCTTTGTTCGCTTTTATTTCTATTTGGAATGTTAGAAATGCTAGGTGGTGCGTCTCATTTTAACTTTTGCAAACCCCAAAGAAACTCGAGGTAAACTAATACGGGACAGTAATCCATCACTACCATAACAACGGAGGATGCGTTAGGAGGGACAGCTCATTAAAACACGGATGGGATGTGAATCGCTGAACTCATCACTGGATCCCAATTTGTTTCTCTCCTCTCGAGAAGATGTTTTAGAATGATATGATTTTCAGACCCGGGGAACGATTTTGTCCTCAAAGGGACATTTGGCAATGTCTCCAATGTCCCAAGATGACTCTTTGCTATCATAGAGGAGTAAGGGCTGTTACTAGCCTCTCGAGGTTTGAGTTCAAGAATGCTGCCCAAAACCCACCAAGCAGGGGATGGCCCCAGAGAGCACAGAACTTCCCCTCCCCAGATATCAATAGTGCCAATGTTGAGAACTCCTGTTACAGGGAGAATTTTGCTTGAACAAAAGCTAACCATGCCCAGTCTTCAGTGTGAGAAAGCCTACTTTTCACATGTGGTGAGACAACAGACCTCAGGAAGGACAAGTAAGTCTCTGCTCTGTCTCAGAGGATCCGGGGGTCCTGGAATTCTGTTACGAGAACAAATAAGTACCTCTCATTAGCCATCAGGGAGATTCAAATCAAAACCACACGAGATACCACCATACACCAGTTAGATTGGCCAAAATTAAGAAGACAGTAAACAACGTGTGTTGGAGGGGATGTGGAGAAGAGGGAACCCTCTTGCACTGTTGGTGGGAATGCAAGTTGGTGCAGCCTCTTTGGAGAACAGTGTGGAGATTCCTCAAGAAATTACAAATAGAGCTTCCCTATGACCCTGCAATTGCACTCCTGGGTATTTACCCCAAAGATACAGATGGAGTGAAAAGAAGGGCCATCTGTACCCCAATGTTCATAGCAGCAATGGCCACAGTTTGGCAACTGTGGCCAT
>NC_081564.1:3446419-3528560 GCF_022355385.1 Mustela nigripes
AACTGTTGGTGGGAATGCAAGTTGGTGCAGCCTCTTTGGAGAACAGTGTGGAGATTCCTCAAGAAATTACAAATAGAGCTTCCCTATGACCCTGCAATTGCACTCCTGGGTATTTACCCCAAAGATACAGATGGAGTGAAAAGAAGGGCCATCTGTACCCCAATGTTCATAGCAGCAATGGCCACAGTTGCCAAACTGTGGAAAGAGCCGAGATGCCCTTCAATGGACGCATGGATAAGGAAGATGTGGTCCATATACACTATGGAGTATGATGCCTCCATCAGAAAGGACGAATACCCAACTTTTGTAGCAACATGGACAGGACTGGAGGAGATGATGCTGAGTGAAATAGGTCAATCAGAGAGAGTCAATTAGCACATGGCTTCACTCACTTGTGGAGCATAAGGAATAACATGGAGGATATGGGGAGATGGAGAGGAGAAGGGAGATGGGGGAAATCGGACGAACCATGAGAGACTGTGGACTCTGAGAAACAAACTGAGGCTTTTAGAGGGGAGGGGGTGGCGGTTGGGTTGGCCCAGTGGTGGGTATGAAGGAGGCGCGTGTTGCAGTGAGCACTGGGTGTCATATGCAAACAATGAATCAGGGACCCTACATCAAAAACTAATGATGTACTGTGTGGTGACTAACATAACATAATAAAAAATTATTAAAATAAAAAAGAGAGGACAAATACGCACAGCTTGTCCCGCCTGTGGGTCCACCACAGCTGGAAGCTCTGTCTGGGGAGCAGTCAGCACACTCGTCCTCACACTCCACCTGTTCGCACACCCACCGTGCAACCCAGTCTGGCAGAGCTTGCTGTCCAGACCTGAAACCCAGCCAGGGAGTTCCCGCCCATGGCCTCGCCCCACCCCAACCTTCTGTTCTAGAAGCCACGTGACCCTTCAAACCAGAAGAGGAAACGGAAGTTTGCAAGTTCCATTGGAATAAGACCTGGTTTAGAATAATTCCCGATGGAGCTCATTTCAATATTGCAGAAATAGAGGATTTCACTCTTGTTATCTTATCTGTTTCTACCTGTTGTCTCAATTTCTGATCAGACATGTTCATTTTTCTTGCTCTGAATTTCAGCGGCAGTGGGGAGGGCAGGCTGGGGAGAGGGAGAAAGAAGACATAGATTTACAAAGAAATACGAAATTAAGAAAGAAATCTTGTCTCGTGGAGTTGAATCATCAGATTTTTCTTTGACTGTGATTCCCCTCAAGAGAATAGCCCTAGTGGGGTCCAGGGCTGGCACTTTCGAAGTGGGAGCTAGCTGAGCAAGAAACCGCTAACCTAATGTGTCCCTGTCCCGGGGGAAGCTAATATTATTAAAAAAAAACCCTCAGTGCCCAGAAAACACATATAGCAAAATAAGACTATTAGCGGAGCTGCGGGTGGTGGTGGGTGTTCTAGTTCTACAGAAGTCCCTGCTGGAGACTCTGAGAAGCTGATCTTTGAAAACAAGATCTAAGGGAAGGAGAGGAGTGAGCCAGGCTTCTGGGTGGAGAGCAGCCAAGCCTGACGCCCGGAGGCAGGTGCTGTTGGCCTTGGCAGAGGCAGCCCTATGGACCAGGCATTGCTGCCTCATCCGGGTCCTGTCCTGGCTGCCACCCCCAGCGCCCAGGATGGGCAGAACGTGGGTGCTGCTCCTGGGCACTGGCCAGTCGTGGGAGCCCCTGGCAAGGGCCCCCTCAGCTCCTGGGACCCCATGCTGAGGGTTTATCACAAAGCACCAGGATGCCATGCTTCCTTCCCAGATGATGTCATTCAGAAAGCCTCTGTCTTGCTTCATGGAGACTGGCCTTTATTCCACTGCGTGCTGGGTTCTGTATCACGGCTGGAGGGAGGAGGGGAGAGGTGCACAGAGTGAGCTCCTTCCGCTTTTGGAAGCAGGACCGCCAGCTCCCGCCCACGGGGGCAGGTGCTCCCGCCCAGGGCTCTGCAGGGCAGACAAGGCCAGGCCGAGCCCAGACTCTCCTCCATCTCCCGGTGCTTCCTGCTCCCGCAGCATCCAGGCCTCGCTCGCGGCCACCACGGACGAGCAGCTTAGGAACACCTCAGGTCCCGGGCTCCCCGTGCCCGGGCGCCCCCAGCTGCCGCCTCTTCCCACCTGTGACTCCCCTGCGGCTTCCCGAGTCGGCCCCAAACCACCTCCGCCCCCGACTGGGTTTTCTTCTCCAAGTCCCCCAGCAGCGTCCACCCCGTCTGCGTGCTCTGATGGGACCTCAGACCTCATTCCCTGGGGGCGTCTGGAAACAAGACCCCCTTTCTCAGAGGCAGAATGTGGCCTTGCATCCCATAAACAACCCCGGTGACGGTGCACAGTGAGGGGGGGCGTGGGGCACCCCTGCATGTGGGAGGGAGCCGGGGCCTCACGACTGCACTTGGGATTCTTTTTTAAGACTAGTTTATAGAGAGGTTTTAGGTTCACAACAAAATTGGGAGGAAGGTACAGAGATTTTCCAAGTTCCTTCGTGCCCCACATGCACGGTGCCCTGCCCCCCACTATCAATCCCACAACAGGGGGGACCTTTGTTACAATCACGAACCTACATTGACACGTCATCATCACGTGTCCACAGTTGACATTAGGGTCCCTCTTGGTGTGGTGTAGGTTGTGGGCGTGGACACAGACACAATGCCGTGTGTCCACCATCGTGGTCTCAGACAGAGACCACGATGCCTGTTCACTGTCCTCTGCCTGTTCACCCCTCCGTCCTCACAACATCTGGCAATGACTGGTCTCTTGTCTGTCTCCACGATCGTGCCTTTTCCAGAATGTTCTATAGTTGGAATCATGCAATTCGCAGCCTTTCCAGACTGGCTTCTCTCACTAAGGAATATGCATTATTAAAGACTGCTCCCTGTCTTTTCCTGGCGTGGTCGCTCATTTGCGTTCAGAGCAGAGTAATATTGTATAACCTGGACGGACCACAGTTGAGCCCTCCGCCCACTGGAGGACGTCTAGGTTGCTTCCGCGTTTTGGCAATTCAGAATAAAACTGCCACGAACAACGGCACAGGGTTTTCTGTGGACGTCAGTTTTCACCTTCTTTGGGTAAATACAGAGGAGGGTGCTTGCTGGATCGTGTCATAAGAGAACACCTTTCCAACGCAGCTTTACCACCTTGCGAAACCCCAGCGGTGAAGGAGAGCTCCGATCATCACGCTCTTGCCGGCATTTGGTGTGGCCAGTGTCCCAGATCTGGGACATTTTCACAGGTGTGTAGTGGCATCTCCTGGGTTTAATGTGCACTTCCCCGGGGACATGTGACGTGGAGCCTGCTTTCATGGGGCTCATTGGCCACCGGCGTATCTTCTTTGGCGAGATGTCTCTCAGAATCTTTGTCCGAATATTTCACTGGGTTGTTTGTTTTCTTATTGCTGATTTTTAAGAGTTCTTTGGATATTTGGGGTAACAGTGCTTTATCAGATCTGTCTTTTGCCAACATTTTCTCCGTTGTGGATTTTCTTCTCATTCTCTTGATGCTGTCTTTTGCAGAACATTTTTTTTTTTTTAATTTTAATGAAGTCCAACTTACCAATTCTTTCTTCTTGGATTTGTGCCTTTGGGTTGTTATCTAAAAAGTCATCACTGGGGCACCTGGGTGGCTCAGCCAGTTAAGCATCTTCTTTCAGCTCAGGTTGTGGTCCCGGGATCCTGGGATCAAGTCCCGCATTGGGCTTCCTGCTCATCAGAGAACCTGCTTCTTCCTCTCTCTCTTCTCCTCTCCCTGCTGTGCTCGGTCTCTCTCTCTCTCTCTCTCTCTCTCTCTCAGTCCAATAAATAAAATATTTTCAAAAATAAAAATAATAAAAGACAGAAAGTCATCACCAAACCCAAGGTCATCAAGATTTTCTTCTCCTACAAGGGATTTCCCAGGTACTCCCATCGTGGGAAATCACAACCCCGTTCATCCGTGGTCAGCTCAACCTTCAGACCCCATCCAGACTCTGGAAAAGACTCAGTCTCGGCTGCAGGACCCTGGTGTGGGCAGCACCTCCCTCTCGGGGTTCCTGCCACCAGCCCCCACGGTGACCCCCCACAGCTCAGCTTTGTCTTCCATCTCTTCTTCTCAACAGAGAGCAAGACCATTTTAAAGAATGCAACTCAGGGGACGTTGCCGTTTGGCACAGAATCCGGCAAGGGCTTCTCCCTGCACTTGCAATCAAATCTGCTGTCCTTTGGGTAGCCTAGGACCTTCGGAGTCAGGCGCCTCTGCCTCTCCGAGCTCCTCGCCCACTGCTCTGCCCCGCGCCACCAGTGGCAGCCACACCAGCCTTCATACCTGCTGATCCCTGCCTGGAGCCTCCCGGACCCCCGTTCTCCCCTACTTCCCAACCCCTCCCCACACCCCCGTATCTCTCTCTCTTTCTTATATCCTCCTTCCCTTTCTTTCCCTGGGGTGCACATATTCCTTCGAAAACTGGGCACAACCTTCTTTTAGAAATAAACACAGAAACAAGGCTTTCCTTCTCTCTCAGCCCCAAGGACGTTATTTGTCTTCACGCCCAGACGGTAACGAAGCTGGGGGTGTCTGAGCTTCGTAGTCATTTCTCTGAGGCTGAAAGAATTGGAACAGAGAACCAGAATTTGGGTGAAGGCTGTGCTACGCTAAAGAAGAATTAATAAGGAGTTCTGTTGGACCCCCGCAAGGAATGTGGCACGTGGAATATTTCTAATGGCTTTAACTGGGGTCAACACAGGAGACGTTGCAAGCATGGGCCAGCCAGATGACGGCCGAGTGGTGGGAAGCAGAGCGCCTACCTGAACTTGAGCTCTGCGCTCTGCTCCATGGTGCATGACTCTCGGCGCATTGTCGCTCAGGTCTGAGCCTTGGTTTCCCCATCTGTACCATGGGATGACAATAGAGCATTCCTCAAGGCGGTTGAAATGATACTGACTGCCAATGTCTTAGTGTCTTGTCCAGCACACGGAAGACCCTAAGTCAATTACTATTATTACAATTACTCCTACGTTACTATCATTGACACACCCCGCGTGGTAAATATATGCCAAGTCTGGGATGAATTCATTTCCTCTTATTCTCAGCCCATTTTCTTTTCCCATTTTAGGACTAAAAAATCAAACAAGTGAAATCAGCATTCTTTGGGTTTCTGATCATGCATTTCTAAGCCGTCTTGTTTGGCTGAGGACAAGAATTAAGGAATGAGTAAATTAAGCTGATGGTCAAGGAAGCAAAATGGCGGCCAAGTTCTGCCCTGGGGCCAGAAGCTGCCTGGAGCCCAACATTTGAACGTGACATTGGAATGCCTTGTTGCGTGAAACAGAGGCAGCATAATTCTCCCCAAAGATCCCCAAATCAGCCTCTTCTGAAATTGTCAACAAGTTAAATGCCATGCAGGTATCAACTCCAGGTGTCTTCCCGGAGAAGAGAGGAGAGGAAATTCTCCTATCCCAATCCCTCCCTAAGTTCCCAGAAGACTCCCCAAAAAACCAAAAATCTGTCTTCTGGATTTCGTCAGCATGTTAGAATTTCTCTGAATTTCTCTGAATGCATTTTCTCAAATTAATGTATCTATTACCTTCCATGGGAGAGGAAGACCTTCAGGAAGGAAAAGGGACAGTGAATGGATGTTTTGATGGGGAAAACGGGAGAGAAGAATTTCCAGGTACTCTCCACTGATTTCTTTGGAAGATTACCTAGGATTTTGCCTTGCTGGTGGCCTTTTGCTTTGGTTACGGGAGAGGTGGGTTATGTTTCTAAGCAGCACTTTAGAATGAAAGGAAAGGACCCTTCTCATGAGGGAAGTGGTGAGTTCTAATCCCGATGGACTCTCAAAATGTCTGTATTTGGTGATAGAAAAGAACCTGCCTCGCGTGCTTCTGCATTTAACAGGGTCCAATCAAGGGCGAGGGGAGTTCCACTAAGTGAATCTACAGCTAAAATTATACAGCAGTGATCGATAGCTCAGCTTTCCAAGTGTGGGCTGAAGGATCCCATGGGAAAAGTGTGTCTTTACGTTTGGAAAAGGAGAAGAAAATCCCTTTCATTCTGATGATGAATTCGGTCACTTACATACATGCCTGGGGCACAATTTGGAAAGCACAAGATGTCTTTCATGCAACAGCATCTGGGTAACACATTGCAGCAGTTGCTGATATAAATAATTCACTGTTAATTGATTCCAGGGTCATTCCTGAAATGCATACGCCATGTTGCATGACAGAAAGATGTGCAGGGTAAAGTGATAGCCGTGTAGACAAGTATTCCCATTCACCCTTGTGGCTTGTAAAGAAGAGGGAACCTCTAGGCTCCTTCTCACTTATCAGTGAAGCAACCCTAAATGGGACATTTGCAGGAGCTGTGTGCAATGGGCACTCTGTTTTCCAGATGAAGATGAAGACACTCCAGGATTAGTCTGACACTATGGTCTGTTTGCAAGGGGCGACATGACCTCTGTGTAGCTGAAATGACTCATACTGAGAGGTGGCATCACCACTGGGGTATTGGGGGCAACTGTGAAGGAAGGCATGAAAGAATGTGACCGGGACCTCCTGCCTGTTTGGGGATTTCTGTGTAGACATATGTCATCGTGTCAAAAGCTGTTGTTATACTTGTGTGCATAAGTGACTTAATTATAAGCATAAGACATGACCCAGTTTGCATATGCTTTCTTCATTTTCTTGTGTACAGCTAGGAATCAAATGGCATGATGCTGGCTATTTCTCGACCACCAAAAGACGCATTTTCTGTTGCTCATTTCCCCACCCCACCCCCCTCCCAGAACAGATTCCACGTCCTTAATACGTAGATGTTTGTTGAAAGCGCTCTCCGCTGAACTTAACACAAAGTTAAAGAATCAACTCATGACATGACTGACATTTTTGTTGGATGCCTCTCTTTGGTCCCTGATTGTAAAACCAATGAGGGCTTTCCTTGGTTTTATTTTGTCTCCTGGAAAGAGAGACTTGGAAATCTTTTTTTTAGAAAAAAAAAAAAGGTTTTTTTTTTTAGAAAAGATTAAAAATTCCTGCCCTTAGGCAGCTGATATTTTTGAATGGGAGAGACAGTCAGCAAATAATACATAATTAAGTATGTAATATATCAGGTGATGGCATGTGCTAAGAAGAAAAAGAGAAAAATTTTTTAAAAAAGCAGTGAGGATGTGAACACAGAAAAACTCACTTAGAAGCTGATGCAGGAATAAAGACCTCAGGTAGGCAAGGGATTAAGCTCTGTGTCCATCCAGGATGGAGAGGGCAGAAGAATCTTGTGCAAAGGTCCTGAGGCTGGATGTGTCTGGTAGCTACAAACCACAGCTCAGAGGCATAGGGAGAAGCAGCAGGAACATAAAGTGGATCGGAAAGGTCTGAGGACTGATGAGGGTGTGGTGCCTCTAGGGGCCTTCGTAAAATACTGGCTTTGAATCTGAGAAGATGTGAGGCTACAGCACCACGCCAGGCTGAAGACCCTGGGATCTGAGTTACACACACTGGAATAGCAGTCTCTCCCTTTCATGGCTTTATAATGAGCAGGGTGTCGCTGGTCTGTTGTGGTCCTACCTGCATGCACTCTTGCTTTTCTGGGTCCATACCCACCCTGTTGCTTGCTTGTATCCCCTGCCGGGTCTCTGTAGCAGGGACCAGTGCAAGAGGGTTGGTGTGCACAAGGCAATGCTCTCTGGGAGCAATGGGACATGTGGCTACTTCAGAGAGTCCTCCCCCCCGCCACGCATGTCCTTTTCCAACTCAGGAGAAGTTAGCTTTCTGTCTGAATTTCAATGTTCTGAGACAAAACAAAAGTCATGAGCAAAAGGCAAGCAGTTTCTTGAGCTTTGGTCTTGAGCCACAGGGATTTCAACCCACGGGACATTGAAGAAATGGGTAGCAGACCCACCATTCTCGAGAAATGTCGTGGTCCCACCACCGATACCAGCTGAAGATGTGCTAATCGTGTATTACAGATGAGAAAAAGCTGAACACCAGGCACTCCCACCTCTGCCTTCCAGTAGTGACCTTGGCTTTGCAACACTCTTGCCTGGCCATGATCATTCAAGTTCGACAGAGCTGCCATCCGCCGGTTCATCAGGACTGTCCGCTGAGCATCCCACGTGTGCCAAGCACCGTGCCCAGAACCCATTTCCTGCCGAGTAGTGCCATTGCTGGGACAGACCCTGGACGTCTGCTTTGGCTACTTGGTGGTGATGGCTTTGACCCCCTCCGGCTCTCTTCCCATCTGAAAGCTTCAGCTTCTGAGTTTCGCTCAATGGGACCAGATTGAATCCTCATCCTTGTACATTGTGCTCTGGCTCTTTATTACTTTTCTTACCCCTGAGATTGACTATAGCAAATTATTGCTTTATGTGGTCCAGCCTTCCTCTGACCTTCAAATGTGCCTGCTCATCCCTGCCTTGACAATCCCTGGGATGTAGGGTGGCTCTGGGGCAGAATGGATGTGTAGAGCCCTTTAATGAGGACTGCCTGCTGCAGGCTTCGCCATGCCTGGGAAAACACATGTAGACACGGTAGCATCTGCTCATTTAGACAGGGAACAAGAAGACCTAGTCTGTCCCCTCCTGTTTGGCTTGAGCACTGACATCCCCCTCCCTTCCCGGGAGCCCGCTCAGTCTGAATTAACCGGGACAGATGTCACTCTGCATTTAAAGCTCACAACCACCTCACCGGGTGGGACCAGTTGTGTCCCATTTCACAGATGAGGCCGACTGAGGTTATAGAAATTAAATGACTCACCTGATGCTCCTGCCTCACCCCAGTTTCAGGGTGATTCAGCATGACCTCAAGTCCTCCCACTATACCATCTGTCCCCCGGCGCAGATTTTCTCTACAAATTGTTCAGAGCTTAGCCTGGCCATGAGTGCTTTTAAAGAGTGTCCAGGTGGCTCTAACGTGTTACCAGTCCCCCGAGAGCCAGTGGCAGAGTTAGAAGAGATACGGGAGCTCACCTGTTTTGGGGGGGATCCTGGATGTGCCCCTTATCAACCGTATGCAACTCAGCAAGCTACTTAACCTCTGGTGCCTCAGAGGTTTCTGCGTCTGGATAAGGAGGGACCCTGGAGCGCCTGCCCCTAGGGCATTTCAGAGAATGAAAAACGTAGGCATTTGTAAAACTCTTAGGACAGTGCTTGGCAAATAGTGAGTGATGTGCCAGAGTACCTATTATAAGATAATAATCTTCAAAATGAAAGAAAAGTAATGTCATCTAAAGATCTAAGTGGTAGAAGACCTGTATTATTCATTTTCCAGCAAAACGTTATTAAAGTTTAAAACACTGTCATGGACTCCAAGAGCCCTTTCTTCCTTTGGCATCTTGGACTGGACACTGGAGCCACTGGGCAGCGATGGAAACCCAAGGCTTGGGCTCTCATTAATTTTAATACAAATACGACTACCTTATCATCCAAAATGTGAAACATAGATTTTAATTGATCTCCACGGGTTCCTGCAGGACTGAGGTGACACAATGGAAAATATATCAATTAGGTGCATTTCCCAGGAAGAGAGAATGAGATCCTGCATGCAGTGGAGGGGAGAGGGGCCCTGACTTTGAAGGTGACCAGGGACAACAGTGCTCACTGTGCTGTTCTCACCTGGAAGCCTGCTCTCCAGAAAGGCATCCTGTGACGTCTGGTGAGAGAAGATGGGCCCCAGGACTCGCTGGCTACCCCTCCATTTGCCCATACCCAGCTCCTTGGGATGGAGAATGGCACTCTGCCTCAGTGCCCATGCCAATGGACCCTGGTGCTCCTTTGGGTGGTTCCCCTCATGCCTCAACATGAGGCATTCCTTTATGTCTTTTGTTTCATTTCTCCCAAGGTGAAAATGTAGATTTTTATGAAAGTTTGCTGGACAGGCTTGACCTTCAAATGCATTTAAAAAGAGGCAATAGTGGTGAATGTTATGAACTTATTAATTTTGTTTTAGGAGAAACTGGACTGGCCCAGCTATTAAGGTTTTTGCCTTCTTTTACTGTTGGGTTTCGGGGTTTGCGTGTGTCTGGTTATGTGTGTATTTTTGTTTTCGTTCCTGGGTCCTCTGTTCATGAGGGGCTGAGCGGCTCGAAATGGCTGAGTCGCTCGTGGCTGAGTAGAGGAATTCCAGATTCAGGCATTTCTGAAACATGCGTAGGTATTTCAGGGTGAGGTTGGCATCTCTTGCCTGGTGCCAACTGAAACTGCCCTCCCCCAGCCGGCCTCAGCACAGGCTGACGTTCTGCCCTAGATCTACATTTCCAATAAGGCTCACAATGCTGATTTCTACTTTCTCGTATCTTTTTCTGCATCGTTAGCTAGAATTCCCCCGCTAAGAAATGAAATCTTCCCTTGTTTTTTTGTTTTTTTTTTTAATTCTATGAATTAAATGTATATAGAGGAAGTGGTGTTGCCCCGGATTCTGATGATTATATTCTGAATTCCCTGGCAAGGCACCAATCAGGCATCGTAATCATCACTCTTGGACACCACCTCGTGGTCCTGCTGTCATCAAGATCAAGTCAAGTGCAACACGGGACACAAAGCTGTGTTCTCCCTTTCCTCCTTGGAGCTGAGGATATGGGCTGGCGGGGGTGGGGGAGGCGGGGAAAAATGGGGGATCTGTCTTTCTCTCTCCAAGAAAACATACTAACATCTGTGGAAGTTTAATGTGTCTATATGCGATGCCACTTATCTACCCTAGACGATTCCGAACAGGACCACAAGAAATAACGCACATATCAGTATCTTTGAAACGTAAGCTCTCACTACCGTTGGGTCCCCTGGCTCACTGCTCTCCACCAGGGCATGCAAATACTGTAAGTGAGTTTCCTCATCCCCTCTGGCATGACCCAGTTCTTTCAACTCTCCGTATCTCTGAACTTCCCTTCTATATTCCCCGACCCAGCCTCATTCCAAGGACTGGCAGAGAGATCCTTCCTGGAAAGATGCTCCTCCCCTACTCCGCGGTCTGGTGGCCGCCATGCTCCTCCAGCTCTACCTGGACCCATGACTTACCCCTCTCCTAGGACACAGGCTGGGGCTCCTTGACTTCATGGTGTCCCCCAGGGTGTCCCGTGCAGTTCGGAGTACCCAGGAAGGGTTAGGAGACCAGGCTAATTGTACAATTGACTAATTAACTCCTTGTCAAATTTACATCAGTCGCCTGCCTCCCGGAGAGTCCTGATGTTGGATTGTCCTATATTCCTGCTTGACAGATTGAGTGTCTGTGAGATATCCTCAGTGTCTCTGTTGATGCCATTTTTGATGATGATGATGATGCAAACAAAGATGATGTGTGTGTTTTGTTTACTAAGCAACACTTTATATAATTCTTGTGTATTTGCATGGAATACCTACAGCCTTTTGGGACACATCTTTAGAAGCAACCCCATGGCAAGAGAAAAGCCCCCTGAAGGCCGCGTGTGGTGGGCATCTCCCTGGGAGACCCAGCCCCTGTAGGCCAGAACTGACTCAGTCGCTCCTGTGTTTGGGACTCATCTCCTATGGTTAAAAAGAATCGTATGGTCCATATTATAAAGTCCATTTGGTCACAGTTTTGCTGACAAATGGTAGCCTCTGGGGGTCTGAGTATTTTCTGAGGCTGAGCTGGTGCCAGACGCCCAATTTGCCTGCCAGGTGCTGCCATTATTCTTCATTTCCGGAAACAAGAGCAGTATGTTGGTACTTTGCTGGAACCAGTGATATTACCTAATACATCAGCATCACAAACACAACCAAAATGGATTTGGTAAACCAGGGACTGTTAGCAGGAGCAAGAGACAAACATTGATCGTTCCTAATTTGGGTTGCCAGTCTGGTCCAGAGTGCCTCTCGGGTTGGGAGGCTCTGCTCAGCTCCTTGTTTTTACAAACCTGTTTCTGGAGGCAAATAACTGTTTTAGTTAGACATGGCTGCTGGCGTCGAGCTTCTGGGAGGCTGGTTCTACACCAAGGGCCTGGCCAACTGTTGCAAAGTCGGGGTGCTCTCCCCCATCAAGTACTTCACGGACGTCACTCTTGCTGCATGTGCCCGTGGGCATGGCGGCTGCTTGGGTAGCCATATGGCTGAAGGAATCAATATGGCGTCTTACTTGACCTTTCAACAGCAAGAACTCAACTCCTTCTTGAGAAATGTCTATTATCAGTCTCTAGACATCAGTCACTTCTGGTTCTTATCCTAACCCACCGCTCATGTCTCAGGCCCCTGTTCTTCTTCCACATCTGCTGCTGTGTTCTATATTGGAAAGCACCCGATCTCCATCCTTGGGCCCCGTCTTTACCTACGTTCATGCCCTGGTGGGTCCCTTCCAGTCTCAGTGCTTCCAGTAACCTTTTCTGGCTGGTGGTGGATAAAATCATTCCCAGGTAGTGTGTTCACGACATATTCCAAACTCTACGTCCAGCTGTTGATTGGACATCTCTCTCATCTTGGGTGCAAGCAGACAGCTCACACTTAATATCCAAACCTGAGTTCCAGGTTTCCACCCTAAACCATCCCAACACGGATGTTCCCCATGTCACGATGGGTTCACTTCATTTATCTTGTGACTCAGGGAAAAAAAAAAAAACACATAGATTCTTCCTTGATCTTTCTCTTTCTCTCCCATTTCAAATGTAATCCGTGAGCAAATTCTACTGTATCTTTTCTAAAATATATGCTCTGAACCTAAACACTTTTGAACTCCACCCACCTGCCATCTCCCGTCTTCACGACCCTATAGCTCCTCTGGGTTAGTCTCCTCTCTGGTCCGCCACCTACCCCTTTTTTAAGTCTGGAAGGCTGGGCTTGTGGACTGTTGGCCACTCACGGTAAACCAACCGTGGGCAAGAAAGAGGAATTCTTGAGTTTTGGCATCCTACTCTCGTGAAGCCAAATTCACGAGTTCCAGGCATCCACAGACTTGACAACTCATTGACATCATTAAATTGATATTTAAAAATCTATAACTCATTGATTTTTCTCACCAATCATGACAACAGCCTGTGTTTCTGTACCTCACCCCCGTGCAAGGTCCTACAGTCAGGCTGTAATGTTCGTCCCAAGCTGCACACGGGAATCGTCCAAGAAGAGTTTGTGAGCTAGTGTTGCTTGAATAAACTATACGGCTTGGTCTCATTCCAGACATTGTGGGTCCCGGTTTCTGGGGGAGCAGGGGAGGTGTCTGGGTTTCAGGGTTTCTAAAAAACTCCTGAACTTGAGCCACGGTGGTGAAACACTGAAGAGACCAAATCAAGAGAAAGCAAACACACACACACACACACACACAAAGTCAGAGTTAGGTACATCCGGTTTGTAGGCAAGATGCCCGTTTCAGAGCCGCTGACCCTATTATTACCCAAAACACTGATAATTCCATAAAGCAAGCCTACACCGCGGCTTGTGCCCCTCCCAGAATTACAGAAAAGGTCAGCTAAGGGCTGCTAGGCTCCGAACACCAGACCCTCCCCTTCAGGGGGCCGTCCGGGTGTGGCAGCTGAGCTGGGGCCCACACGGGTGCAGGCGCCCGACGGAGCTGATGTTCTCCCGCGTGCTCGGGGCAGAGCCAGCACAAGGCTGACTCCGCAGTTTTAAAGAACAGCAACAAAGGGGCTCTGATCGCAGGACGGTAGATTTTTTCCCCTTCCTCTAGGGGCCGCTGTAGTTTCTTTGTTTCTCTCCAGCAGGGAAGCAACTGTGTTTCCCGAGTGAATGAATAATCAACCCACATTTGGCCAAATATTGCCTGGGAGGCTTTGTGTGGTGTGTTAGAGGTGCTGGTTGCTCCATGTCTAACCACCTCACTCCTGACTCTCTCCCTCTGTCTCTCTGTCTCCGTCTCTGGCTCTCTGTCTCCGGGAGACCATGTTCCTGGAAGCCATTTCCACATGTGGATTGGTGGTTGCCACGAGCTATGGACAAATAGGAGAGAACTTTCCTCTTTACCTCTGGCTGACTATCCCCCCACATACTTTGTTGAACATATTCCATCTATTTTGATTTTTTTTTTTTTAAGAGAAGCATCTCTGGGGTACATGGCTGGCTCAGTGAGCACAGCATGTGATCCTTGATCTTGGAGTCATGAGTTCAAGCCCACACATTGGGTGTAGAGTTTACTTAAAAAAAATTAAATGTTTTTAAATGTAAACCTTAACAGGTTAAAGAAAGAGGGAGAGAGACCCATTTCCAACTAATACACTATTTCCTGGAAATAATGCTCCCCCACCAAAAAAAAGAGAGAGAGAAAGAAAGGAGGGAAGGAAAGACGGAAGGAAGGGACAGAGGGAGGAGAAAGGGAGGGAGATGACTTACAGGAAAAGATCCCTTCTCCAGGAAGCTAAAAGTAAGAATTGCCAAAGAAAGCAACTTTCTGACACAACAAAGACTATGAGTTTGGAATCAACATCCCCTGAGCCTTCAGTCAGCTCCCTTGCTCAGTGACTTTCAAATGACTTTCAAATTAAAATCTTATTTTGTCAAAGGCATTCGTTTAAAAAAACAAAACAAAGCAAAGCTCATGTCACGCCCTATAACGTCTTCCAGGTCCACCCGTGTTGTCACGAAGGGTGGGACTTCCTTCTGCAGGCTGGAGGACATTCTATTGTTTGTACACGCCAACGGCCAAGATGTGGAAAGAGCCCAAAAGCGCACGAACCAAGGAAAATGTCTTAGGATGTTTCGTGGCACCACTGAGACCCAGAAGTTCTGCAGGAAGTGAGTGGTGACAGGGACATGGAGAGAAGGTAGGGACTTCATCGTCGGCCAGACGTGAGTTCTAGCCCCAGTGCCAAGCTTCCTCCAAGACTCGAAGCTTCGAACGCCTGCATCACCAGGAGAGAATGTAGCGTTTCGCTCAGGATACCTTTCACAGAGTCAGTGCTCCGTTCCTGTAACCAGATGAACATGAGCTCGGAATGACTTACAACTTACGGCCGTCGGGGAAAGCAGGCGGAAAGTACAACCAAGCAAAGACGTGTCGTCCAAACACATTCAATCACTCGCGAGACATCCTTCATCAAGTGAATCTTGTGGTGGCTGAACCTTCAGGTTAGCGACCACCCCAAGCCAGGAAAGTCCCAGAACCATCCATCTAGCTGCCCCTGCATGTTCCGTTGATTGATGGGACAGATGGCACCACTGAACAGAGTGACATTTGCTTTCATTAAATATCATAAGCAAACTGTTCATTCATTCCAGAAAAAAAAAAAAAAAAGCATGTAGAAAATATAGAGGGAGCGTAGCCAATTAATGTAGCTTTTACTCAAAAACCCTCTGACAATGATTGACACCCAAACATACCTAATTCATTAAGAATCTTGGGATCAGGAACAACATTTTGTCAGCAGGAAATCATTCACTTTTTAGCAGAAAGCAAAGGGGATACTTGCGGATAATGGATTGCAAACAGACGTGTCTCTAGTTTAGCGTTATTTAATATTTTACAATAAAAGGTGTGGAGGAGGAGAGATTTTTTTTTTTTTTTTTTGGAATGTGTGAGTCTGCAGACGATGCTTAGCTGTTCTGAATTGAAAATGTCGAGGGAAGGTAATAAGCCAAAGGAGGCTCTCACAATACAGGGTGGGAGAAGATGAAACTAAATTGTATTATTAGTAATTTCTTAAAAGTAATTAGCATTTAGTACTAAGTACTTAAGTACTTAACACTAAGTACTTAAGTACTTAATACTAAGTACTAAGTACTTACTAAGTACAATTACAATTTAGTAATTGTAGTATTGTTTCCATTGAAATCGATAAATGTTTCCCTTCCTCCTTCCCTCCTTCCTTCTTCTTGGTTATCAAGTAAACAACCATGTATCAATAGCAACAGATACTGATGTGTGTGTGTATGTATGTATCCCCTGGAAAACGTTTAAAAGAAAAACTGATTCTTTTTTTCACCAACATTCTGCAACCTTACTCTGTCCCCAGCTCTGTTCAGCAGCGCTAACCCTCAGGCCTCCTCTGCACAGTCCTGTGCACGTGGCATCATCATTGCGTCCTTCAGCAAACAAGAAAACGAGGCTCAGAGCCCTTTAAATGACTCCCCAGTGGTTGCGTGACTCCAAAGAATCCAGACCCGCACCCCAGCCTGTCCCTTGACCTGGAGCAGGGACGCTCCCTCACTCTCCACAACCCAAGGGACAGTGGCTCCTCTCTTGTCTCCTGCAGCTCCCCCCTTGGCCTGTGGGTACGGCAAGACAGGTGGAACCTCCCCTACACTACACATCTGCGAACCTTCCAGCAACGACCAAATTAATGGCAGAGTCCAGATCAGAAACTAACTTTAGACCCCCTAGGGAAAGTAGCCTTCCTCACCCTCCAAAAAATAAATAAAACCATAAAAGGAAACCCTCTTTTCTCACTCTGTAGTGTGGGAGGTGCCAGACCCCCATGATGTCCAGAATATTACTTATCAAACCCAAAAGATCACAATGCCTCGGGCTTCCTTCTTTCCCTCTGGAGCATGGTGAGCCATGTGCTGTTTCTGAAATAGCCAGCGGGTTGCAAGCGGGTGAGGAAAGGCCAGGAGGACCCCCAAAGCTTGACCTTTCCTATATAAAAAGATTCAACTTTCCATTACATAAGCAATTGTGTCTACCTACAAGACTGAATACCTGCCTTGTCTTACCCCATCAAATAACAGGACAAAGCAGGTCATGAATCAGCTCTCTGGGGAAATATCCTCTTGGAGAAAGGGACCAGGTTATAACAAGCAGTCCCTTTAGAGTAATGTCTTCAACGAGACTTGAGTATCACATGAGCTGTTGCATTAAGGGTAATACCAGTAGCCACCGTCATGCCTCATGTGTACTGAACCCATACTACGCACGGCAGGCAGAATAACAAGGATGAGCTGTGCATTCGAATCCCAACACCCGCACACATGTTATCTTCCCAGGGCCAAAGGAACTCTGCCGGTGTGATTAGTTTTACGACCTTGAGATGGAAGGGGAGAGTGTCCCGGTCTATCTGGATGGGCCCCAAACCTGAAAAGCAGAGAGCAGGACCCAGGTGGCCCAAAACGTGATCTCAGGCATCTGACACCCAGAGCAGAGACTCCCCCCAGCCTGACACAGACCCCCAGAAACATGGCAACATTGCATTGTTAAGCCACCATGTTCGTGGACACTTGTCACAGCGGTCACAGAAAAGGGATGAGGCTTGCAAGAGGTCCCGGGCAGGGTTTTCTGGTGTCCCTGTCACCCTCACGCCTCACCCCTGTGCAGTGATGGAGGAACGTCCCATCCCTTCTTCTCCAGAGAACTTCTGGGACCAGATCATCCTGGCTCTGGACTCAGCTCTGCTCTTTCCATCTCTGTGACCTTGGCTACTTGTCATCTCTGGGCTTCACTTTCTTTTTGTGCAAACTGTCCAGAAACTCTGTGTAAGGGTTCAGTGGTATATGGGTATAAGCCACTGCACATGGCACCAACACTGCTCACACGAGGGAGGAGAGAAACGCACACCCCATGTATGCCCCGTGCACAACTCGAGCCACTCACGTTAGTTCTGGAGCACAGGACCTTGCCCAAACCCTAAACATGGTGTCGTGCCCATCACCCCCACCTTGCAGGGGAGCAAACTGAGGCACCTGTCCAAGGCTGAAACATGGGTGAGTGGTGGGGCTAGGACTCTCCCTTAGCTACCTGCTCTCCTAAGGGTACATCTCTGTGTGCATGACAGCGGGAGCCCCCAGGCCCTTCTGGACTGTTCTTTTGCAGGCAAATGAGCCCCAGGGATGTGACAGAGAGGCAGCTGTCCTCTGCCCTAGCTCTCCGGACCCTGCTCTCCAGATGGATCAGTCTGAGCTATCTGCCGGAGAATCCATGCCTTGTGTCTCTTAGACCCAAGATCTTTCTTGGGACAGGGAGCCCCTCACAGCCTGGGATGGAGACATGGCCTCCTGAACAGCTGGAGAGGACACAACCCTCGAGAGGCAGAAACGCGGCTCCTGCGCCGGAAGGCCCACATTTGGGAAGTTTTCAAGGAAACCAGAACAAAGGCTTGTGTCATGTCAGTGAGGAGTGCAACGCTTTGGGCGAAATTGGTATTTATTGTTTCCTTTTGTATCTCTTTCCTAGGTCCAGGCACTTCTTTTTTATCTCTGCATTGTGTCCGCTGCTCTGCGGGGAGGCGTCGCAAGGTGGCCTGTGTGCAATCACCTCAAATTAGATCCTGTTGAGCCGACCACCTTTTTTAAATGCAAGGTGAGCTCTTTGAATCCTTTTGGTGAGAATTCTTCATTGTCTCCCTCCCTCTCTCCCTGGAATAACTCTGTGTAGCTCTTCTGCTATTTCCTGTTCAATATATCCTAATTAAGGCAGGAAAACATGCCCGGGGAGTTCAAAGTAAAGAGAGAACCAGACTGTTCCATGTGGATGCTGCGACCCAGTCGGGCTTCTCTCCAGAAAGTGGCCCAGGGGCTGTGTGGTTTGCACCAAAGCCCACCCTGGGCTGTGGCTTTCTATTTAGTGAGAAGGACCCAGGGGCACCTTGAGGCTGGGTGGATTTGGGGGAACCCGCTGCCACCCCTAAGTGTGCCCCGTTCCCCATTATCCAAACAAAGGATGGAGGAAGAGCACATCAGGGAGTGACATGACCTCTAAGAAGCCTCTTTCCTCCGGGCTTTGCCCCAAATCTACCTTCACGGCATCTTCTGCTCTTTTCTGCTCCCCTCACCCCTCCCCCACCCTCATGGTCAGGGTTCAGGACACCTTCCTCTTAGGGTCTGGAGCTTTGCCTGTTTTCTGACCTGAAAGGCAATGAAGTTTGGCTCCTTGCCTTGTATTTTTCTTTTTCTGCATGTTTGGATGATTTTCATAGGAAGAGGATGAGGCTTCTGGCTTCATTTTTCCATCTTCAGATTGGAACAGCTATGAGCTCTGTCGTATTCTAAATGTTCCTTTTATTTTGATAGCATCCTATTTCTCTTTCGTGAAGCCACACTTGTCTCTTGATATCGATCACTGTCTGATAGTAAGTGAATTATTGGATCTTTTTTTTTTTTCCTTGTGTGTTCTCTTGTCTTCTCTGGATTTATTTTGTTCTGTTTATTGGTCTAGTCTGTGCTTCAGGGTTAGAAGTGTCTGGTACGTTCTGAAAATCCATTCGTATTCGAAAGTAACGCAGTTCAGGGCTTCCTAAAGTGCCTGTCACCGGACTGTGGTCACACGGGTGGCTGCAGGGTGACTGCAGATTGGGCGAGGTGGTGTCGGTAACTGGAACCCAACACGTCACTGTAGGTACGTTCTATCTCAGCGCTGGGTGATTTGTCTCCACTGCAAGGTCACTTTGAAAGGCATCGATCTGGTTTCCAGTGTTGAGCCGAGTGAATAATGGGCTACACCACCTGTGAAAATGTTGACTTTCACGTATTCACCCCCTTTTCTGCATTGAGCTCAATCTGACTCTTGTCTCTTCCCAGTGCCCTGAGCCCGCCTGGCTACAGATCCGTCCAAGTCACGCTCCCACGCTGCCTCCCACCACTGCCAGGGATGAACGGCAGATTCCCAAGCAGCGAAGAGGGAGATGGGTTCCACCTCTCCTTATCTGGATTTTAAAACCCATCACCCTGGTCAGCTCTGTCTCTGCACCACCTACAAAGTTACCCGGCATCTCTCCTTCTGGAACTTTCCAAAACACTGGGGCAGAACAGCTCCTGAGGCCTCCCTGTCTGCAAGGCACAGGCTTTCCTTCTTAGACCAAAAGCCCAGCTCTAGTTGGCGCCCCTCCTCGGACAGCTCTGTGTCTGTATGTCCACCCTCTGTCAACTTCTCCCTTTCCCTTGTGAGGGAGTGAACATACATGTGTATGTTAAGCCTTTCATGTTCAGCTGGAGTCTGAGTCACTTAATCTTCGTAAAAACCCTGTAGAGTACCTCGTGCCCCATTTCACGCACACAGAAGCTAAGCCTCCCAGCAAATCAGCAACTGATCCCGGGGACAGGGCGGTGGTCCAGGCTTTCCTAACTGTCTCCATGGTACCCTCCATCCTCCTGCTCCAGAAGGAAAAGGATGCACATCAGGAAAGATTCCCAGAAAGTGCAAGAAAATAACACCAAAGCAAGACGAAACCGACTAGGGAAAGGGTGAGGGCAGCAGAGGGCACAGAGAAAAAGATGGAGAAGACCAAAATCCAATCTGCAGGACAAGGACAGATTTCTGTGGCAGACAGAAGATCAAGAGAGTGTCCACAATCCTTTCCACGGGCGATGGACATTAAGGAGGGTGTTGATGCAATGAACACTGGGGGTTATCTACCCCCGATGAATCACTAAACCCTACCTCTGAAATTTGTTTTATAAAAAAAGAATTTGGGGCAAAAACTTAAAACAAATACAAGTGACTCATTTGCAGATCACATAATATTTAGGGGAAGGATTCATATTTGAATCACAGCCTGATTGAGCTAACTGAAACGCCAGATTCTCAACGACAGATGGACAGCCCGTTGGAAAAGGTTGGGATTGCAATATGGTCTCCAGAGAGCCCCGGGCCGGACCGGCCACCCCATCCCAGAAACACCCTCCAGTTCTGCAGGAACTCGGTGGCAGTAGGAATCTTTGTTTTGATAATATACAGGGAAATCATTTATAGTTTGAACGTAATTTCGTCTCTTACAAAGAACATCTTTTCCAACTTTAAAGTTATCTTAAATGGTTATAAAATTGTTTGGATGCAGAATTCTTGAACGGATTCAGATGGCATTTCATGTCTCTATAACGCTGATTTGGTTGATATGCAAAGAAGGACTTCGAACCCTTACTACAGGCTGAAAATCAGAATTTGCGCTTGGCTTTTTTGAGACCATGTGAACAGGAAAGCGGAATGTCATGGGGTTGGTAAACAGCTACGGACATTTACATCTCTCCTGCGGTCAAGTTTGGGGAGCAGAACACCGAAGACCCAAGATGATGATGATTTTTCCAGCAAGAATAGGAAATCTCATGGATACATGAGGAAAATCTGAAGACAGTACAATATGGAGATGATTTATAAGGTGTCCACAGAGTTTAGAGAAACCATGAGCCTCGCAGGACTGGGGGCTGCGGGGTTGGGTGCAGGAGGGGACAGGAGGGCTGTGGACAGACTAAACGGGGATCTGACCACAAATTCCAAAGGAGAGGGTCCCCACATATCCAAGCAACGTTTTGACACCAGCTGGTGGCCTACAGTTCAACTCTACCTGATCCTGTGCCCCTGCAGGTGGCATCCGATCCCACCAGTGAGGAAGGTACTCGATCCCACAAGATGCCTCACCACTCCTTGCTGGAGGTGCCTGTCCCAGGTCCAGATGGCCGGACACCTGCTACAAACCTTGGGATTGATTAATTCACCAGAGCAGCTCACAGAGCTCAGAAACCCCGTGTGTTTACTTACTAGGTTACCGATCCATCACAAAGGATGTTAAAGGATAGGAAGCAATGGCCAAATGGGAAGAGACCTAGGGTAAGTCCCCCGAAGAAAGAGCCTCTGTCCCCATGGAGCTTAGGGCAGCCCACGGTGGCCATGGAAGCATTCTGGTTCCCCAACCTGGAAGCTGTCCAGTCCCCATCCTATGGGGTTCTTATGGGGCCTCCATTACACGGGCACAATCAATGAAGTATCTGGTCATTAGTGACCGACTCAACCTCCAGCCTCTCTGCCCTCCTGGAAAGCAGGGGTGGGGCGGGACGTTCCAACGCTCTGCTCAGGTAGGCTCCCCTGGCAACCAGTCTGCACCCATCTTCAGGGGAGTCCAGGGCTCACCCCCTTAATGCAAACACGGCTGTGGAGCAGGGGCTGGATTTGAGGAACAAGACTCCTGCTTCACCTCCCGGCTTTGCAACGATGTCAGGAACTGAGGACAGGGGACTGAATCCTGTAGCAAAGACCCCATTGCTCTTGTGGTCCAAGGGCTCTGGGAGCTGGGAGCCAGGAACAGGGGCTAAGACCCAGCATGACAGAAAGATAGATTGTAGTCATCTAACTGAGCATCCATATATTTCTCAGGCATCGCAGTACTGCAGCCACAGGATGGGAGCTGAGATGCTCCAGGGTCCTCTCCTCTTACCTGGATCCTGCAGATGTTCCCGCAAATAGACTCTGATGGGAAACCAGAAGGTGAGTGCGGAGCCTTCCCAGGAGCTCAAACAGGTCAGCGCCCTGGGCACAAACTATACACATATACACACCACGTATTTTGAAAATTGGCAATATTTATCTAAAAGATTTGTCTGATTTTATTAATATCTCTGCCCTTATCTGGGAATATCTTAGCCCTCTCTAAGAAATGTGGCCATGAAGTGTATCACCGGGGAAGTATGAAGTATCTGGTCATTAGTGACCAACTCACTAATGGCGAGGACGGTCATGTTTGTGCATCACCCATTTTCTGCTCATACTCACAGTTTAATGTTGGAATGCAAATGTGCATTTATGAGAAAAAGTGCAATTCTATTATTTGACCTCATGAAGCCTGACTGGCCAGATGGGTTTGGGGTCTTCCATTTCCTCCTGACAACAAAAATGAGCTGTGACCTAGAGCTTTCCCGCAGCATCCTTACTTCTGTGAGTCTCTGAGAACCCAACACTCCTCACACCAGTGAATGTTTTGAACCATGGACCAGAAATTAGAGCATGCGGACAACCTGGAGCAAAGACTTTTCTTTTGGGGGAAGAGATTAAGCCCCAGATAAAGCCCCAGGCAGCAGAATGGGAAGGTGGAAGCTGATCCCTGCCCTTGTCATCCGGACACACTCAGATCCCCAGCATGAGTTCCCCAAGGGGGAGTGGCTTCATCAATCTTGGTTTCTTTTCCTCCCTGACAGCAACTCTGCAACTGGCCATTTAGACCTGACTCGCTGGTTGTATGAAGACAGTTTCCTGGTTGTACATTCCTCAACTGTGTCTTACTTTGTGATCGTTGCCAAGTGTGTCCACTAAGTATTTCCTACCCCCCACCCGCTCTGGCAGGAATTAAGATTGCATCCAGTCTTTGGGGTTAGAGGGGGACATGTGACTGATTCTTTTCAAGGATCTTTGGGTACAGAAGGCACGTACTGTCATGGGACAAATATGTGTTTGCTACTTTAAAGACTTCTGAGGTCAGACCCCCTATATACAATATATGTGTGCAATATACAATATGTATACACAATACGCAATATGTATACACAACATGCAATATGCATACACAATATACAATATGTATACACAATATGCAATATGTATACACATTTGCAGTATGTATACACAATGTGCAATATGTATACACAATATGCAATATATATACACAATATGTATATACAATATGTATAAACATATGCAGTATGTATACACAATATATAATATGTATACACAATATGCAATATGTACACACAATATGTATACACAATATATGATATGTATATGCAATATGCAATATGTATACACAATATGCAGTATGTATACACAATGCACAGAATGTATACACAATATACAATATGTATACACAATACTCAATATGTATACTCAATATGCAATATGGATACACAATATGCAATATATATACAGGGCAGATGAGTCGTCTTCAGAGAGAAGAGTAGTCAATGGACAATCCCCACTCAAAATTGCAAACACAAATTCTTATTGGATTGAAGTAGAAAGAGCTATTTTGTTTTAAATGATAGAAAATCAGCATCTATGCTCTAAAACCTATATTTTTTTAGCTGTGCCCTAAAAGAAAATTTGCTGTAAAGAAGTCCACTAATATAATCCCAAATTTAGCCGAGTCAAGAAGCAGTGTTAAAAGCAATGATTTGTCTGGTAAAAAATCTTTCCATCAAGTTAATAGGGCAACCACACGGAATACTTTTAATTTTCAAGAATTAATTTAAACCAAATTATCTTCACTTAAAGAGGCTTAATAATAGAATAAAGATAATAGAGTTATTTTGGAAATTAAATGAGTATTTATTCAACAGCCTGTGGTTTATAACTGTTTTATGAGTATAGGCTATTATTAATGTTACTGTAATTTTGTAGTAAAGTTCAGAATCAAGTTGCTCCTAACCCTCGGAGAGTTCTCATGGCTGGGTTATTTTCAGGAGAACCTAGAAACAGTGCAGGGAGGCTTCAACCCTAGCACTCTGGAGTTAGCCCCTGTAGAGATCCACAGTCCTTATTTTTTTGGTCCATGGTCATGCCTGTTGTGATGCTCCTATCAAAGCCGTAGAAGAAACACAATAGGCAAGAAGTATTACCCTTCTGTCTGTTGAACCACAAAGACCCCCCTGAAATGTAACTCCTGATAGTGTTTTCATCAAGGGAATGCTTGCCAAGAGGAGAAATGAAAAATATCTATATCCATATAGAAATGGATTTAGAGAGAGACAGAGACAGAGAGACATAGAAAAAGACTGAGAGAGAGAGAGAGGGGAGAGATACCAAATACACCAGGATGGCTTTATTTAATTTTGAATGTGAAGAAAGAGGTATGGTTGGATTTGTTTCTTTACTAAAAATGATAAGTAAGGTAATGAGTTTTTCTAAAGTTAAATGGGGCATTTGGGGTAACCATAATGACACTGTCTGCTACACAATTTTAAATGGCTTTCTTGAGGCCGGCATGTACCATACAATTCACCCAATGAAAACACAAGTCCATAGTTGGTTTCTTTCTTTCTTTCTTTCTTTCTTTCTTTCTTTCTTTCTTTCTTTTTAGGTCAGTCTACCAAGTTGTGCCACCGAGACCACAATCTGATGTTAGACTCTATCCATCACCCTGGGAGAAAACCACTGGACTCACACTCACAACCACGAGTGGCCACTCCTGAATCTCTTCTGACCATTTCCCCAGCCACCTCTAGTCTACTTTCTGACTCCCAGGGATTGGCCTCATGTGGACATTGTGCATATAAGTCAGATCACGCAGCCCATGTGGTCTTCTGCGACCGGCGTCTTTCACTGAGCACACTGTTTCTGAGATCCCTCCAGGCTGTAGGTCCCGGGGTGTAGGGTGTCACAGCCGCCCGTGTTCCTTTTTAGTGCCAAGCTCTGTCCGTTGCGTGGACATGCGCCATTTTGTTTACCCAGTCATCCCTCGATGGACGTTTGAGTTGTTTTCACTTTTTGGCTCTTGGAAGGGATGCGGTGAACATCCGTGGGCAGTTTTCGGGCGGCTGTAGATGTTCGTTGATCTTGTCATTCAAATTTAAAGCAACTTTTTCTCCTCTGAGGATTGGAATGGTTGTATTTGGCCACCGTGGTTAGGTTTTTCTTACCTGAAATTTTAGTCTTTTAATACTTTTAATTGACTGCCGACAATGAATTCCCACGGATTACAATAAAGTGAATGAAAAGCGAACGAATTGTTCTCAAAATCACATCAATGGGGTGAATTGCATTTTTATCTCAATGGCACTTTTTAATGTCGAAAGTAGGAGATATTGTTAGACATAATTGAAATCTCTGCCCGTTTGTGTCTCTAAATAATGAAACTCCTCTCAAGTGTCTCCACATGGTAATATTTAATTAAAAATATTGTGATGATTCATTCATTTGGTTTAGTGCCTTCTAATTATCCTCAAACGCTGCAACAAAGGGGTGAATTTTCCATGTACACGAAGCCTCAAATTCAATAAAGATGAATAATTGAGCCACGAAATATGAGGCTCGTCTTCACTGAAATGAGAGATGAGACATCTCCAGCAGGGCTGTGGTGCTGTCCCCGAGAACAAAAGCTGTGGGTGCCCTGGGCGTGTTCCCACTCCCTCCCCAGCACCCTCAAGTGCTGAGAACCGCAGGAAGGGGGCACAGGTGCAGCACAGCCGATGAGGGGGTGGTTGGAATGGGGTTGGAATTCTTCCTCCAGATCAGCAAGGTGCAGACTACTCAACCCACCCTCTCAAAATGTAAATTTGCACTGGGAATACAGGGGACTCCAAGGTCATATTGGCTTTCTCAGAGCTGTGATCCATAAGAGAAAAAGTCCAGGAGGCTCCAAGCGGCGGGTGCCCCGATCTCAACACCTAGAACATAGGGGAATTTGTGCTTCTTTATGCAGGGAGATTAGGTCAGAAACCCCAGCAAGGACATAGCATTTAGGAAAATCAACATAACAGCCACAGGGGTGGAAGAAAAACAGAACTCCCCCCAAATCCTGTGTAAATGCGAAGATCCTATATTCCCAACAATGAATAGAGAGGGAAGTGGTGGTATATATCGTAGTTGACACTGAGATTAAAATGATTTAATTCTTTGGGGTCAGGGCTCCCAACCCCACAGGCTGCAGGTGGATCCTCTGGGTTCCAGGGGGTGGAACAAAAGCAGAGCTGATACCGTCTGAGCCCATGGGGTGTGGCCCTTCCGCATTTGGCAACATCGCCTGCAAGGATATTCGTCTAAACCCAGTTCCACCCCCTGGTGATTCAGGCCAGAGTCAAGATGCCAAATGTGCTTTCAAAGCCCGTTGGTTCTCGTTTGTTATTTTCTAGAATGCAAGTGGGTTATGGTTTGCTTCCCTTTTTTTTTTTTCCCGAGTCCAATTAATTTAGCTTGAGGCTTTAATATTTTAATTAACGTGGCAGTTTTCATAGATATTCATCCAACATAAATAAGTTGCCAGGGTCAGCAGGCCAGGTGCCAGGAAAGAAAGACGCGGGCATTTTCCTTGCCGGGAGCCAATACACGCGCATGAATGCATAAGCAGCTCTCGGTACCCAGGAGTCCAGCGCTCCCATGTTTGTTCAGTAAGAATGCACTGAGGGCCAATGGGCGTGAGTGTGGATGGATCTGAGAGTAGAGACTAGCGAGGCATCCTGATCGACCTGTAGACCTCTGTGTGAATCTACGCACCTACTTGTAGCCCAGCTAATACCTACCTTTATGCCCGTAGTGTGACCTCTCCTTCTACATGTATATGTCTTGGACTTATACACCAACACACACATATGCAATGCATATACATATGTTTGTATGTGCGTGCATACATATATTATGTGCATATATGTATGTTATATGTGTGTATGGTTGTGGAGGTGGGACAGGAATAGAGGAGTTCAGGGAGTACACCAGAGAGAGTAGGGGCTCTGGCAGAATTGTAACTAGCCATTCTTCTGGGTATCCACCCATTCCATTAGTCAGGATAAGCTCAGTTTGGCTGCACACAGACATTCTCTGAATTTTAATGGTTCACAACCCAAGATAACCCATACTACACTTCCACTGTGAGGCAGCTTACAACGTCAGCTCCCGTTCTTGTCTTTCTAGAACCCAGGATGACAGAGCATCCCCGACCTGGGACAATGCTTGTCCTTGTGGCAGAGAGAAAAGAAGACACGGCAGAACACACTCCATCTCCACTTAAGCAACACACGTTAGCCACATCTTTGGCAAGAGCACACAGACCCCTGAGTCTGAGAAGGTGAGGGTGTGGGATGGTCCCACAGGGAGGGGCCATGCAAGACGTGACACGGGACATGGACGAATCTTTGAAATACAAATTATCTGGTTTATCTTAAATATACACGGATTGTTCACGTATTAAGAGAGAAGGTGATTTAAGTTCATATCAGAAAGAGTGCACTACGCATTACCCAAGCCATAGATCCTTAGGGCACAGGGGTGTGCCCGATCGATGGCCTCGACCCCAGCACCCAGCAGAGAGCTCACCAAGGGATAGAGGCAAGCAACTGTGGGAAAAAAAGAATGAAATAAAAAGGAAGAAGAGAAGAAAGGAAAAGGGGGAGGAAAGGAGCGGAACAGAGCGTCAGAGAGAGAAGGAATCACAGGGAAATCAGACAGTCTCCGTCAACTGATCTTCCCCACCCCCAGCATGGAACAAGGGATGATATCAAGAGTTTGCCCTGTCTTATTCCTGGCCTTCCTAAAGCACTACTTTGAAGTAATGCTTCTCTTCCTCTGGGTCCTCAAAGACATGGCTCTGGGGCTCCGCGGAAAACCCCAAGCAGAACAACGTTGGAACAGCTGATTAGATAGGACTGAGCATCTCGTGTGAGTTAGCCATCCTGTTGCTAAACACCCAGGGAGGCTGGCGTTCCTTTGATCTGGGTGAGACCAAAGGGCGGAGAGACCTAAGCATTCGTCCAGAGGGAATCCTAGTCTTCTCTGATGTCACGAGTTTGAGAGGGGCAGTGGAGGGCACCGACGGAACCACGGATGCTCAGGGTGGGTTAAGCTTTCCTCCCGGGGGATCCTCCCAACCCTGTTTACGGATGAGTTCCAGGCATGGGATTTATTCCTGCTGGTGACAAATAACACACAAGTGGGCTGTTGGCTTCCCCCGTTCCGAATCGGTGCACGATCCTCTTAGAAACACCAGGAGGAAGGGCCCATTAGTCACTGAGAGTCAGAGAGGTTTCGTGATTAAGAGATGAATTGAGGGCAACAGAGCAGAGTCAACCTGGATTGTTGAAACATCTTATAACAAAGTTATATTATTTCCACCTTTTTACGATGTGCTGCTAAGGGGAGATGCCCGCTGGTTGGATGGTGGGCTTTGATTAACAGAGAGAGGATGTTGGAACGCCGTGGGCTGGGATTCACTCTGGTCCCCAAGGCTCAGAATCCTGATGGCTCTTTGGAAAAAGAAATCGGTTGTGTGAATGGAGAGCCCTTCTGACTAATCCAGCCTCTTCAACATAAACAGAGAAAGAAGAAGGCATTTTACAGTTTCTCCAGGACGACGTGGGAAAAATTGCACACTGGTGCCTGGCGCTGTACCGAGCTCCCGCCAGCTGGGGGACGACAGGCAGGGACACCACGGCCAGTCACGTCTGGGGGACGTCTTCACGCAGATGGAATTCACCCAAGTGGAGAATACAGGTTCCGTTAGCGGTCTGCTACGTTGCTGACCAACAGCCGTGAAGACGTGCAGGACACAGGGAGGACTCAGCACAGTCATCTTCCATCAGCCTGTAAGCTTCCTTCTTTGTCCTCGACTGGCAGCATCCTAAATTATGGGGAACCGTACCCCAGCCTTGCAGTTGCCTGAGCTCAGTCAGACCCGCAGGGAAGGACAGAGGGTCAGGGCTCAGACGATTTTGTCCATCCTGGCATAGGGCTGGATCTCCCCTTTCTCAGAGCTTTTCCTTAGAAAGTCTGCGGTTGTGAATGCTTTCTCTGCCCCTCTGAGATGCAGAATTCCCACCTCCTGCCAGTTTTATAGCCTGGACCTAACGTCTTTCTCAAGGATCTAAGAGTGACCCTTTGGAAACGTAGGCATCTAGAAGGACAGGGTTCCAGTGGCCCAGCCCCTGTGGGAGAGGAGGAGCCCCCGTTCCAGAGCTATTTAGCAAACACAGGTGACCCGTCCCCTCGTCCCCTTGTACTGGAGCTCACCAAGCATTAAAAGGTTGCCTGCCTTTGCTTCGGGGGAGTTGAGCTCGGTTGACGCTGAAACCTGGCTCCCCTCCTGCAGGATAGTCTGAACACAACCCGTCTTACCACTTTTAACAAGCGTCCAGTGTCATTTCTCTTTGTACTTGACACATAGCAGAAGCCCAATAAATGTGATGTTTTCTGACTTTATGAGACTTGAGATCCTGCCGCGCTCGTCAGTTAACAGTTTATGGTGTGTTCCTCGGAGAAACTCACAGAAGTTCCCATGATGGATAGTGATATTGTGATTTCTAGTAAGAAATAGTTGATCTTCATACCCTCGTGGCTGGCACAGAGCTCCCCAACACCATCCAGTTCCCTACTCGATGAGAGCAATCAGGGCATCTTGTTTAGAATATTTGGGTTTTGTCCTTGGTTCCTGAGACAGCATCAGAGCAGAAAAGACGAAGGGAAAGCCTTCCATCATCCTGGCAAACCCGGTTCAACCACACCTGAGTTTATGTTAATGACCTCAGTTTCAGAAAGATCCTAGATGTCCCAAGATGTGGGGGGCCGGTTGTCAGAGGAACTGTCCCTGTGATTAGAGAGTTGGAAGTTTCAGCCCGACCTCTGCCTCTGAGGAGAGGAGAGGGCTAGAGAGAATTCAACACCAATAACCAGTGACTAAATCAATCACTCATACATCATGAAGCCTCCCTAAAACCCCAAAAGGAGGGGTTCCGAGAGCTTCTGGGTTGGTGAGCAGAGGGAGATGCGGGCAGAGGGGTGTGCCCAGAAGCATGGAGGCTCCATGCCCCCTGACCCCCATCCTGCCCCATGCATCTCCTCCATCCCCCTCCTGAGCTGCGTCTTGTCATCAGAAACCGGTCGTCCAGTAACTGAACTCGTTTCCCGAGTTCGGTGAACCAGCTGCTCAGGGGGTCACAGATTTGCTTGATGCGGAGAAAGACCCCACGCGCTTGGTGACCACAGGGTCAGAAGTGGGGCGGAGATTCCCACGAGCAGACAGGAACGAGGAAGAGAGTTTGCCTAAGAACGGAGCTCCCCAGCAGGGACCTGGGTCCTGCTGCACGTGGGGCTGCCGTACCCCGGGCCGCCTCCCCCTCCTCGTCCAGGACAAATGGAATGCTCAGCCCTGCGTGTCCTCGTCGCCTTTTAATTAACTGACCGTCTAAGTAAGCCTTTTACTTGTGAGCCTCCTGTTTACGTCCGCTTCACTTGGCTTCCTAGTCCCCCATTAAACATGAGGGAGCATAAACTAATTAAACTAATAAATCCATTATTTATGGCTTGTTTCCTTTTCTCAGGGCCTCTAGGAATACTGATACATTTTCCATAATTAGGTAAATGGTGAGTGATAGAAAAGAGACTGGTTTGTGGATGGAACACGGAAGTGCATCACATCCTAGAAGGACGGCAGATCGAGGAAGGAGTAGCAGAACTGCAGGACCGGCTGACACTGTCGCCGTCGCTCTCCGGACACACGGAAGCAGGCGTCGGATAAGATCAGCCTGTCCTCAAAGTGGAGCCTGTGGGGCCCTCTGGGAGCCCCTGTTGTCTAGATATTTGGTTCTGGAAAAGCCAACACCTCTTATCCTCTTAATGAGTGTCTATAAAATGCAGGTAAAATGCTGTCTCCAGGGGCCATTGGGGTGATGGACACACTCGCCTGTGTCTGGTCCAGCACGGATGTCGGGATCAGACCATTCCCAGGATTCTCAGGCAGAGAAAGTAATGGGAAGTAAACACATCACTGATTAGGAATACTGAATACTAAGTATACTAAAGTTCTGCTATATAAAATGTTACTATCCTTTCTCCTGGTAACATGTTGGTTTATTCCTGGAAAGGTGTTTCTAAATGAACATGAACATATGGGTAGTTTAGAGTTAGGGAACAATAACCTTAGTCTGGGCTCCTTAAGTTCAAAGACACAGCCATTTTTCCAAGCTCCCGTCCTTAGGATGCTGGTGTGGGAAGGTGTGAGGGAACGTGTCCAGAAACAATGGAAATGTCCCCAAGACGCTGATCCCTCTAGAGACACTGAGTCTGGCCACTAGGGTCTTGCCAGCCATCACTTTTGAGAGCCCGATGTTAATGACAGTGTGAGGATCCAGAGGAAGCCTATCGTAGGGCGGGGGGGAGGGGGTGTTGCTGGCGGCGATAAATACGTCTTCAGAAAGAGAACAAAGAAATCCACAATGATGAATGCCTCGATCTGGTCTTTAAATGCTTGGCTTTCCAAGTGCCTGAGTAGAAAGAAATGCTGGTCATTGCTAATTCCTGACATAAAATCCCATCTGAGCAGAGACGGGTGACAGCTTTGTTCTCTGAAGATGCTCTTTTATTACAATGCCATCATTATAACAAACAGGGCACTCTGGCTGGCTTTAGTGGAGGCAATAACCATCGTCATAATGAAACCACAGTACAATTGGCTGCCTATGACCCTTACTTGGGAGGGCGCTCTACAAAGAGGTGTTGGGGACGGGGGTGGGTGGGGGAGGGCTGAGGCCACCAGCAGGGTTCCAACCAAATGGCCCAGCAGACGCAAAGAAAGGAGCCATGAAAGGAAGGATTCTTTCTATTGTCAACAGCCCTGATTTGTTGCCCGATAACAGATAATCACCTTGCTCGTTTGTTCTAGAGCTCACAGTGCTAACAGTAGAGCAATGAAGAAGACCTGCCGCTGCTGAAGAAAACCAGAATCCTCAAAACCTACCAGGATCTCAGATGCTGTTTCAAGACCTCACCCGTAGAGCAGGTCGGATCTCATGGACAAACTCGGGATTTAGGAGAATTTATTGTGTGTTCTACATCTTCATTCAGTTTCTCTTAGAAGCTCCACCCACCGAGGACGGCAGGAACTCCCCCTCAGCCCCTCGAAGGTCACCCTCCCTGCTCTACTCTGTCTAGGATTGGAGTGAGACGTGACGCTAAGACGCCAGGTCCTCAGGTCGCCTGGGCAAGCAGGTGCGCGCCACACCAGAGCTCAGACTTAAATCCTTGCCGGACTCCAAAATTTGTTCCACTTTCTACCCCCTTCTCTGCATAGGGGGGTGGTCTGAATGCAGAGGAGGGGATAGCAAATTGTGGACGTGGATTTTACTACCCAGCTATGTTTGTTTTCCAAACCAATGAGTGCATTCATATCTCTTATCTTCAGACCTTCTTTCCTTCTAATATCAAGAAGTGGATTCAACAAGAACATTCATTTACAAAGGAACAAACCAAGTCCTTGGAATTTGGGGGGTTTGCATGTGTTAACCACAAAGCAGAGATAAAACTAGGTCCTGGGGACCAATCTAGCTCTTTGTTGTGGCAGTGCCGTCGGAATGGAAACAGTCCTTTTCTTCCTAGTTCCTTTTATGCCAATTTGTTGCCAGTGATCTTGGGAATGACGCGTATTCTAAATGTGAACTTTTACTTCATTCATTTTAAAAATTACAGTGGGTCTTGCCCTTGCGTTAGACCATCAGTGCTCTTCTTTTTGAGAAATTGAAATTTTCTGCCCCCAAATGCAGCTCTGTACTTGTCCCAGCCCAGCCCCATGGGTGGGCAAGGGCTTTCAGAGCAGTTCAACAGAGCGACTTCCAAGAAGTTTGCCCCCATCCACCCCCGCTGGAGACACTGTTAACTTATAGGTAACATGACAGTTCTGGAATGAGGTGGAACTGAATTTCAATCTTACTGCCGGTTGACCTTGGATGAGTTAAGAAACATATTTCTTCGACCCCCTCCTTGTAGAATGAGGAGACCGGTGGTGTGCACACAGAACGATATGATGAGGATTTTAAAAAGTAGCTTTCCCTTTCTCTGAAGTAAAAAATGACGAGCAAGACTCAGAAAAAGTAGGGGAAACAAGTGAAAGTAGGTCTCCGTGTACTGACAGTCTTTAAGATTTATTAGTTGAGCAAGAAAAAGTGAGGGTCAGAACTAAGGGTAAGATGTGCTCTGTATGTATTCTTTAAGGGTAATAAATCCTTGGATATGCATTGGAAAATTCTAGAAGGGTGCATATGCACACACAATTTAATAAGGACTACCTGTGGAGACAAGATAGTGTCCCCAGAAGCTATAAGATAAGGTGTGAGAAAATTTAAAAATGTTAATTTCACCCTGTATGCGCTTTCATACTATTTAATTTATTTTTATCATGGACATTACAGTTTTATTACGAATGAACATTGGCTTATTTACTATCCTCTGCTTAAATAACAATGACAGCATTTATATTACAAAACATTTCTTTCTTCTGAGCCAGACATTATGTTACGGACGTAGCTCATGTCATGTCACTTAATCTTTATGACATTCCCCCAGAGGACATACCTATTAAATAGTCCCATTTTACAGATTCAGAAATGGAGACTGGGGGCTTAAATGATTGCCCACAGACACACGGATATCCAGACACTCGTCCTGGTGTCACTCCCCACCCGAGCTATCTGTCCATGGACAGCCTGCTGACCGCAGGACTCCAGCCCCTTCCTGTTTCAAACAGGCGACAGGCTGCCGTCGGTATGCGCACGTTCCTGACCCACGAGTTCACATCTCTAGTGTTTTAAAGACTGTGTCAAGGAAAGCTGGGCTAGAAGTTTAGGGTAATCACGGGGAGGACAGCTTTTAATGGAAGCTTAAGTACTTGAGACTCATTTTGTGTTATAACTTTCCCCATATCTAGAACCAAAGAAGGAATCTGTATTCGTTTTTCCAAATTACTGAAATTATTTTTTAAAAATAGCAGTTTTGTTTTTCACCACAGCTAATTTTTGGAGTCCTGTTACCACTTTTGACAGAATTGCTTGATGATAATTTGCATCATTACATAATCGCTTGCAAATTTCACTGGAAAAGTTCAGCTTGGAGCAGTGACATTTTCCTCAAGTAAGTCATTCAGGGAAGCCAAATTGCATTTGCTGATCTAAAATTAAGTAAATATTTGACAAAACACACTCTGTATCTGATTTGGGAGAGCCAAGGAAGTCTGTCTCCAGAACTGGGTACGTACTTCCCAGAGCCATCTTGTTTAACTTGGTACCTCTTGTTATATATACATGGTTAGCGATAATGGTAATTGTGATTTTTTTTTTTTTTTTGGCAAGGAAGTGTCTGGATGGATGAAATGCTTAGTGATGGCATTCAAAATCTATGTTTTTCCTCTTTTTCTAGGATCATTCCCTATGAGAAAAGAAAATGATAGGTCTCATAAGTAAAACAATAATAATTTAACATAGACTTAGAGACATACAAAATTTTCTGTGAACATATTTAAGGATAGGAAATAGGAAACTAGGGTGCCTGGGTGGCTCAGTGAGTTAAGCTGCTGCCTTCGGCTCAGGTCATGATCCCAGGGTCCTGGGATCGAGTCCCGCATCGGGCTCTCTGCTCAGCAGGGAGCCTGCTTCCTCCTCTCTCTCTGCCTGCCTCTCTGCCTCCTTGTGATCTCTGTCAAATAAATAAATAAAATCTTAAAAAAAAGAAATAGGAAACTATTCGATTATGATAAATAACATTTTTTCAGTTCTATATTATGGTCGATTAACGATGAGAGTGGCGTGAGGTCAGCAGGACCCAGGAAGAGGACAGACCGATAGCCACAGGGGAGAATCGCGAGCCCCAGGCCATCTGGTCTGGGCTCCATCCCGGGAGCCCTGCTGCAAAGGGAGAGAAGGGCTGTGTGGTCTCAGCAGTCTTCACCCATGAGTCAGTCAGAGACAGAAGAACCATAAGCTAAGGAAACAGAAACCCTGGGGGAGAGACCCAGGGAGACCCGTGGGCGTCAGGGAAGGCACTTGCAGAGACCGGGGTGATTGTATCTTTGTGAAAATGGAGGACCCCCTTTTGGATCTGTGAAGGAGCTTACAAGAACTGTGTTTCAAATCTTGTGGATTAGTGCCCTTTCTTCAGTTCTTCCTCATCAATGGATACGTTTGCTACTTAGACAAAGTAGCAAACAGTATAAACCTGTATCCCATTTCTTTAGAGCAATTGTAAATGGTAGTGTGTTTTTAATCTCAGTTCCCACTCATGGATTGCTAATATATAAAAATATGATTAATGTTTGTGCATTGATCTTGTATCCTGCAAACTTGCTAAACTTCATGAATTCCGTTAAGTCTAATCATCATTTATATAAAGGTGTAAGAAATAATATGGAAAATACCATATGCATCAGATCCAGTTTGTCTTAGTGGTCACGTTTGGCAAAACTAAAGCAATGATCACATCAAAATTCCGTACATCCATACAGTCCACCAATCTCATTCAGATTTCCTGCTTTTTCCAAGTCTCTGTGTGTGTGCATGTGCATGTGTGGTTTTATCACGTGTATAGCTTCATGTACCCACCACCAGGGTGAGGATGTTTCCACCACATCAGGATTCCTCCCAATATCCCTGACAAGCGTTGGTCTGTCCTTCATTGCTCCAATTCTGCTGTCGCAACATGCTCTGCAAATGAAATCATACGCTGTGTCCCCTTTGGGATTAGCTACTTCCACTCAGCCTAACGCAAATCATGGAGTGTATCAGCAATTTGTTGAGTTTTGCTGCTGAGAATTCTCCCTGTAGCCTGGATGTATGTACCCCCTCACCCCTTGGTTTAACCCTTCCCTCACTCAAGGGTATCTAGGCTGCTAGGAACCTTCCTGTGTGGGTGTTCATGTCAACATAGTTTTCGTTTCTCAGGATGAATGATCTGCCGATAGTTGTTGGCTTGGGCGTTTGTTGTCGGTTTGTTGTAGAACAATCTATTTTCACAGGGACTACCATTTTTCCTTGCCCCCCAGCAATGTAGGAGGGCCGGTATCTGTACCCTTGCCAGCATGCAGTGTTCAGACTCGAACTGTTTTGTTTTAGCCTTTCTGGTGGGCGTCTCATAAGGTCTTACTACAGTTTTAGTCACTCTCTCTTAATGGCTAACTATGCTGGGCATCTTATTATGGGCTTAATTCCCATCTGCATGTCTTCTTCGGTGGCATGCCTGCTCATGCATTAGGCCTGTTTTTAAATTGGATTATTGGGGCGCCTGGGTGGCTCAGTGGGCTAAGCCTCTGCCTTCGGCTCGGGTCATCATCTCAGGGTCCTGGGATTGAGCCCCACATTGGGCTCTCTGCTTGATGGGGAGCCTGCTTCCCCCTCTCTCTGCCTGCCGCTCTGCCTATTTGTAATCTCTCTCTCTCTGTCAAATAAGTAAATAAAATCTCTATAAATTGGATTATTTGTTTAATTTTTCTTTAGGGTTTTGAGAGACATTCAGAATACTGGGCTTCTATCACAAATGTATTTTGCAAATACTTTCTCCGAGTCTGTGGCTTTTCATTTATCCCCTTCATAGGAATTACTATGGAGCAAATGTTTGTGATTTTGAGTAGATCAAATTTAACTTTTTTTTTTTTTTTTTTTTCCTTTCCTGTGTCCAACTTTTGATGTCAAGTCAGGAATTTCTTCTCTAACCCTAGAGGCTGAATACTTCCATCTCTAATTTTTATCTAACCTTTTAATAGTTTTGCCCTCTACATTCAAGTCTATGACCTGTTTAAAACCAATTTTTTGCAGGTGAAGCGTTTGGGTCAAGCTTTTTTGTTTCTTGGTAAATGCTACAACTCTGTTTACTCAAAACCGTATTCTTCCATAACCAGATTGCTTTCGCACCTTGACAAAACCCAATTAAGTGTATTTTTGTGAGTCAAATTTGGGGGGTTTTGTTTTGTTCCTTCCTGTTCAATTCTATTGACCAGTGTATTTATCCTTCTGCCGACTCCACATTCTCCAATACTGAAGCTCCACAGCCTTAATAGTGGGGACAGTGGTGGTTCCCTCTTTCTTTTTCTTCTTTTTTTTTTTTTCTGTTTTAGGACATGTCTCATTCCACACAAATTTTAGATTAAGTTTGTCTATTGTTAGAAGACCCTGGTGTGAACTTGATAAGGGTAGCATTCAATCTACAATTAATTTTGGGAACATCGACCTCTCCCTTATGTTGTATCTTCCAATCTGTGAATGCGGTAGTTCGATCTATTATTTGGGTCTTATTTGATTTCTCTCATTGGCATCGTATTATTTTCAGTGTACAAATACTCCATGCATTTTGGCGAGTATCAGCCTGTATCCCATTTCTGTAAAGTGATTGCAAATGGTAGTGTGTTTCTAATCTCAGTTCCCAGCCATTTATTGCAAATTCATAAAAATCTGATTAATGTTTGTACATCGATCTTATATCCTGCAAACTTGCTGAACTCATTTCATTTTTTTTTTTTTAAGATTCCTTGGGATTTTCTACGTAAGTGACTATATACTCTGCTAAATGAGACAGTTTGTTTCATTCACTCCTATTTGTATAAATAATTTTTTAAATTCTGCTCTCATAGGATTTATTGTCTAGCAGAGCGATGTTTGTATAATTGAGAGATGCATATAAAAAGCAAATTAGAGATCAGAGTTTTCCAATTGTATTCTGGGGGATGTTTGATAAGTGATGGAGTAGTAATAAATTTTGTTTAAGGAGGAAAAATTCACATTTAAATATATGTGTAGATGTGTGATATAAATGCATATAAATGAACCATGTGTATAAATACACACACAAGGGTGAACAGAAATGTACATAACAAGTATGTATTATGCAAACATATTCAGATATACTCATATGTGACTATATGTTTAGATGTGTGTGTGCATATTTTCGTCATAGTTGTTACATTCCGCGATGAAGAAATGATGTACTCCAACTAGAAAGGCCGTGACTTCACAGAGAATTTAAAAATCATTTGAAATGTTTTCCAAGTGTGACCATCAGTTTATGTTCTGTATTTTTTCTCATAATTTCAACACACAGTCATGATGCTAGTCAATGGTTATTTTATATGAAATACTTAGGGTTCAAAAATGAATTCTTATTTAATGCAATTGTTCATTAAATCCTATCAGCTTTTTTAGATGTTCTGGAAATACATTAGGATTGTGTATTGCGCTGGAAATGCATTCTAATTTCTCAGAGCTGTCTGGGAGATTTTGTTATAGATAACAAATCACTGAGCGTGAAGCAAAAGTAGAAAATGTGATGTCTGTACCAAGTTATTATAAAATTAATTAGACTGTATCGGTAGTGTAAGAGACATCTAAACCTGCATTAAAATGATCCCAGGTACAGACAATTAACACTACACTAGACCATTAAAGATTCAAGGTGCAGAGTGAAAAGTACCAGACCGTTCCACAACTCACTGCTAAGCCACAGCGCAAGAATCAGAACAAAAATTTGATATTTTCCAGTTCCCAAGACAGCATCACTCCAATCTGGAAAAGAGGAAGGTGAGTGAATTATACCCAAACAGGAGGCTTCACTGAGGCCAGTCATGTTGGTGTTAATACACCACTGTTTTGAAGAAATGGCCATGCTGTGGTTTAAGGCACCCGCTCTGTTTTCCTGTCGATTAGTGGGTTTTGCCCTAGCATGCCCTGGAACTTCAGGATTTGTAACTGTGTGAGGTGATGAGATATGGGGGAAGTTGGAGGAAGAGGTCATTTGGTGTAAAATCCAGGAGCTCCCTGATGCGTAAGGCCATTTCTCGTTTTAGGTTCCAGATCAATGGGTAATCCTAACAACAGCAGCAAAAATATAAAAACAAAACAAGAACCCCACACAGAGGAGAGAAGGCTAAGTCCCCAGGGGGTGGCTCAGATCAGGTGGTCCAGCCTTACTGATACATGGCCGTGGTCCACACCCCACCGTGGCTCTACGTTTAAAAGAACCACACCTGCGCGTCATGGGTGTGCAAGACACAAGTGCCAAGGTGTGGGTCAAGAGGAAGTGACCACCCCGTCCATCCATTTATACTGCAAACGCATCTGGAATTCCCGAGTCGCTTGAGAGTAATTCATGCTCTCCAAACTTTGGAAGAAACAAGTGTGTGAGACCGAGTGAGTGGTGAGTGCTGGGAGGTGAACTCAGTGGACGTGAGCTAAGCACTGTAATGACGTCCATGTTTTTTTTTTTCCATCAGGCTGAGTTACAGTAGAGAGGAAGGCAGGTAAGACTGCCCAGCACGCGTAGACAACCAGCCTCGGAGGATCGCCTTGACATGAATGTGGTCCATCCTTCTCCACATCAGCTTCATTCCTCCCGGAAACAGATTGCAGGGCAGAGAAGAGATCTGCTGGGGAGGGAAAGGGAGCTGAAGTGGGAAGGGAGAGGCTTCCATCTGGGCAGGTCTGACATCTGCAGCAGGATGGGGTTAGGTGGGTTGACCCCAGACCCAAGCACAGCCAGCCCAGTCAGGGTTCCTGGGCACAGACCACCCGGGGACAGGTCTCCTCTTGGGTGACATGGCCCACCCAGCCTCACAGGCTGTGCTGTGCAGGTGTGTAGGTGACAGCGGTCAGCACCCTGGGGTCCTTGCAGTGGCTTTCCAGAAGGGAGGTCTGAGCAACGCAACTCCACAGCGGCCATGCACTCCTCTCCAAAATATTTATGGTGAAAACATTGTGTAACATCATCTTATATGAACAATATAATGTACCGTGTACAAATCACATCGTAGGCGATCGTTTTAGGAAAAACAGGTAGAACAGATAAAAAACAAAGCCTAAGTGAAACTGCTCAGTCTCTATGCTACTCAAAAACAGAATGTTTGAATATTTGAGTCCTATTCCCAAGCACACATAAACCTCTCCAGAACGTACGTAAACTTCTCAATAAGGAGTGGCGTAGGATGGAAGAGTTATGACACTGTTACTTTAATTTGATACATAATTTCAGCTTCAAATAACATTGTTGCTACGATGTCACTCATACAAAAGGTACAATTCCAAACCAATTCTTATGTGAAAAAAATTAAATGAAGGAACATACTGGGTTTTGGGGACTTCTTATTTACCGGTATTGGACCCAAATTTCAATGCTGTACCTGTGTCTTACACACAGAAGTCCACAGCCATTTTGAGTCTCTCACAGTCAAGCTGTTATCTTTTAACCATAACAAACCTCTCCTCTGTTAAAGTCAATCATTTTCCACTTTTCCCTTGAATTCTCTGGTCCTTCTTCTGTGTGAGAAGTGCCCAGTCATTTCAGATGGTTCAGCCAGATGTCTGTTGTCCCTCGCTTCTGGTGAGTTCTAGATGACCACCTGTGGTTCACATAACAGTGTGTATACAGTTGAGCTGCAGCAGATTTTGGTAAAAGCCTGGACACTAAGACTTGAGTTGTTTCCCCCAGAATTAATTCACTTGGGGAATTGGAAATAGGAAAGCAGGCACTTGCCACTCATCAGGCACTTCTGTGTGACTTCCCTGTGTTGTCTTCCTCATCAATGCCTTTTTAACAAAAACACTGAATGTATCATTCTTTGTATTGCCTGGGTTTTCTCTGTCGGCCTTTCAATATGGAAAGATTGAATAAGAAATGAAACCACTGTTGAAATAAAACCACTGTTGCCCTTTTTACAAGAAACATGATGAGCAAAAACATGAACTTATGTGTCACACGCACGGCATTTGTGGGTATTATGGGGAGGGGGAAATTTGATTTTGTCCCACAAGCCTGTGTGATTTTCTTCTGTGCATCTTTATGTTATGGACAACAAAAATGCTCTCCCCTAGGGAAAAAAAAAAAAAGGAAATATGACATCTAAGACCCTAAAGAAAGTAAAACAAAGAGGGAGAGGTCATATCAGAGGTGAAGGCAAAGCAGAACATGTATGTAGAAGTAAGTAAGTCTACCAAAGACTGAAGAGAGATGCTGTTTTCTAGGAACTCAAAGTTTCCTTCTTTTCTTGCTCTTGTTTTTTCGCTTGAAGAGATGCATGGAGAGCTCCTGGCAATGAGTTGGGATATATAAATTTTGTTTTGACATCCAAGGAATGGCACAGGTACCCTTCCCTGCTTTTCTGTGGACGTGAGCAATGCACAGATGTCTACTTCATGGGATATCCCCCTGCTCTTGCTACTGATAGTTTTGTGTGTGTTGTTGTTTTGTTTTGTTTTATTTTTTTTTTTTGAGATTTTATTTATTTGAGAGAGAGAGAGAGCACAAGCAGGGGGAGCAGCAGGCAGAGGGAGAAGCAGACTCCCCACTGAGCAGGGAGTCCAATGCAGGGTTCCGTCCCGGGACACTGAGATGATGACCTGTGCCAAAGGCAGATGCTTAACTGACTGAACCACCCTGGTGTCCCCATTTTACACTATTTTTTGCTGTCAAAACCAGTGCTGGAACAAATGCAGATATCACTGCCACCTGCCCCATCACTGGAGCCTTCCCCCCAACCAACAGTCCCTCCTGTCTCCGCCCTTGGGTTCCCCCAACGGTCCACCCACAGGAATAGCCTCGTTTCTCCATCTCTTGGTTGGAACCCTGACTTTGCCTCCAAGTGACCGTGTGGTTTCCAGCAAGTCACCCTGTCTCTTCTGACCCCTCACAGATATCCCAACCCTCAATGATGGTTCCTGGAGATGATGACACCTTAGGTTTCTTCCAGCTAGAAATATCTGTATTCATAATTTGCAAAGGCAATATTTAGAGAATGCAGGAAGGCCACATGGCAGTCTTGGTAAGAAGAACACAAACAGGGAGACATACAGTAAAAATCAACACCTCTTCACATGTGTAGAGATCAACACAATAATACAGAAGGGTGCCATTCAAAATTTTTCTTTCTGGGGCACCTGGGCTGTGGTCGGACTCTTGATTTCAGCTCAGGTCGTGATCTCAGGGTCGTGGGATGATGCCCTGCATGACACTCCATGCTCAATGGGGAGCCTGCTGGAGATGCTCTCTCTCTACCTCCCTCTGCTGACCCGCTGCCCAATTCCTCTCTCAAATAAATAAACAAGTCTTTTAAACAATTTCCTTTCCAAGACATGAGCTATTAGTTCATCATTTTTGTAAATAACTACCCAGTATTCCAATTAGCTTTTGATAACCAACCAGACCCTAAGCTGCTTAAAGCCACAATCATTACCTTACTCATGATTCTATAGGTTGGTGGTTTGGTCCAGGTTCATCTGAGACAGCTTGTCCGTGCTTCCTATGGCATGGGCTGTTTTCACACATACACTCATGTTCGCTGACAACTGGCTATACCCACGTGTCTCTCATTATGCAAAGAAAAATATGATCCATAAGGAGGAAAAAACCAGTCAATAGAAATAGACACGGAGATGTTACAGAATAGAGCAGGCGAAGGGGACTAAAATAGCTGTTATAAATGTGCTCCATATGTCCAAGAAGATAAGGGGACGTGTGAGTGTCAGCAGCGATATGGAAAGAAAGACCCAAATTAAGCTTCTAGAAATGAAGTGTAGACCGATAAACAGATCTATCTTTATAGCGCCAGATAAATATTCTCGACTTTTAGGCCAGATGGTCTCTGTGGCCACCGATCACCTCTACTCTCCCAGTGGGCAAGATGTCTGGGAGAATAGTGAATGTGAGGATGGCTGCATTCCCACAAAACTCTATTTATAAAAACAGTGGGTGGATTCAAATTGGCCCCCAGACCCTAGTTTGCAAGACCCTTGTGTCGCGGGGGAAAGGGTTGTTCTCAACATAACCTCACCCATCTTGCTAGACACAAACACTACACTGTAGATGCAGACGCATGATGATGGACAAGGCGGTCTCTGACCTCAAGGGACTGGGTGTCTGCTAAGAATGACTATGAAGTGTTTAAGAGCCCAGTGTACTTGAAGTAGCTGGTGAGTGTTGACCGCTGGCATCACAGAAGATGAATATTCTACTCAAATGTATCTTTACTTAACATGTATTTTTTTCCCCCAATGTACTGCATTGTCATAATTACCTCTCATTCAGAACAGGATAGAACCTTCTCACCTTCCCATACTTCTCCTGTTGCATTTTATCCTACCCTCTGCTGAACGTGATGACGGGCCACTGGCTAGGTGAGCAGTGGTTCCTGCATGCTGGATCCCTCTCTGCCTGGATCCCTCTCTCCCCTCACAGGCAGGAATCCACGAAGCAGCAGGTAAATTTGATTTCTTGAGTCATGTGCAAGTAGCCTTCCCAGTCACCACTGAGTTTGGAAGAAAGGTAGCAGACTCTCCTTCAGATAACACTATCACCCGCTATATGTGAATTCTAAAACATCTACAAAACTTCACTTCAAGATAGTGTTAGGGTTTTTACCCGGATGGTGGGATTAGGTGCAATAATTGCTTTGCTTAGTCATTCTTGGTGTCTTGCAAACTTTCTCTAACAAATGTGTATTTCATGTATACACCAAAAAAGGAATTTATATGAATGGAAATGCATCGCTATTATTATTTTAAATAGGTCTTCTGATTATTGGACATATGTTGCACATGTCACATAACTGCCCATGAACAGAGCTATTGATGCCTACAGAATTCTCTAGAGCTGAATTGAAAAATTGGACTCAGCTTCCATGCACGCTCCCCCCAGAGGTGGGTTTTTTCTCAGAAAACGTGGGGGAGGAAGTCAGAGAGCAGAGCTTCGTGTCGGATTGTAGGGACTGATTATTGATGTCTGCTGTGGATAGAGGAGGGGTAGGCATGGTACGCTCACCATGCATGTTACCGCCCCAAAATTACACACCATGCTAAGACAAGAGTGATTATGCATCTTTACCAACATTGTAGGAAGAAAGCTAAATCATTTCCATTTCAAAAAAAAAGAAAAAAGAAAAAAAAAAAAAAACCTCCACGTTAACAGAATACACATAAAGCCAATAATGAGACTCTGCTTCTACCATAAAATACTCACTGCCCAGAGTCTAATGCATGATAATTACAACACCAGCAGCACCACACACCAGGGCTGCTACCATCCAGAGACAGAAGGGCACGCTAGAAGGGAATGACATATCTCTCATCACCTCTGCATAAGGAACACTAAAGACAATATTAAAAATGCCACTGAACATGTATTCAGAGATGCAAATCGTGTTTCCAGAAAATAAATTGGTGAATTAAACTCATCAGCTCAACCCTAAGCTAAAAATTACATGATTGATTAAACCTTACTTTGTTTTCCTCGAGGCAATGTACAGACTATCCAAAATTTGAATCTGATAGGTTACTAAATGAATTGCTCCAGGAAAGCGATACTCTCAACCTTACGCGTTTTATCATATTGGGCATGTCAGATAAGCAATTTGCTTACCTAGTTAGAGATGCTTCTACATCAAGTAATTTATTTTCTCCCAACTAAATGATGTCTTAGCCTTGTTCAGAATTGCCCCTTTTTATACCATTATTGATGGATAAATGATCTATAATAAATTCCACCTTTCCAAGTGTGGCCAGATCCATCTTGACCTGTTTTCATCCCATGAAAGTGTTACCATGATCATGTGTCCATTGCTTCTGAAGTTTCTCCACATCCCTTCCGGATTCTTCCCCTCTGCTCCAGGCAACCACTGAATGGCTTTCTGTTACTAGAGTATAGTTGACATTTTTTTTAATTTTATGCAAATGAAATGCTACAGCGGGCAGCCTCTTTTCTCTGCCTTCTTGCATTCGGCACGTTTGTTTGGATATCCATTCCAGTTGTTGGTGGCTGGGCGCAATTGTTTATCCTTTTTTTACTGCTGAGAGGTATCCATCCTAAGGAACATGCTACAATGTATCTATGTACCTGTCTGGGGACCTTTGAGATGTTTCCACTTATCCATCTATAAACATTCACATAAAATGTGTCGAATGCACATAGGCTTTCATTTCTCTTGGGTAAATACCTTGGAGTGAGTCCTAATAGCTGAGTCCTAAAGTAGGTGCATATATCACTTTTTAGAAAGAAACTGCCAAACTGATTCCAAGTATTTCAAAGAAAGTGCATGTTTACATCCCCATAAGAAAGGCGTGCAGGTCTCATTGTTCCTGCATGTTCACCAATATTTGACATGCTTACTGTTTTTAACTTGGGTAATTCTAATATTAATAGGAGTGGAGTGGTGTCTCATTTGCATTTTTCTTGTGGATAACGATGCTTAGCATCTTCACCAACTGAATTTTACATCCATTTTAAACATTTTTTGTTAGGTTACCTGACTTCCTATTATGGAGGGGAGGGGGTTGAGTGGACCCAAGTCCTTTGTCAGAGCCATGCATAATCCAGAGCATTTATGGCTATTTGTCTTGTCTATTCTCTTAACAGCAACTTTTGAACAGCACGTCTTCATCTTTTCAAATCAGATGCATGATTTTATTCATCCTTTGTTGTGCTAGTAAAGGACACTTTGCCTTCCGTGTCAGCTTACAGAATTTTCTCCCGAATTTCCCGAGTGGCTGAGGTCTGTGACTAATGCTGAGTCCACGTCCCTGTGTGATGGCGGATGTGCGTACGAACGCTGATTCTTAAAGGTCCCCCTTCTCGGTTCCCCATGCCTGGGGGTCCTGACAGCTGGGTCTCCAGGGTCTCTTCAACTGAGACGGGGGTGGGCTCTGCTGGAGCCTTTTTGCCTTACAGCCAGGAAATCCTCTAGGGCAGGACGATTTCACAGATCTTCTCCACCTGTTTAAGTTGCCTCATCCAGAAAGGCAGATTCTACCTTTGCCCTTTCCTCTTGGCCCCAAACAGAAACTCCTTTAAATGTAGGGGGAAAATAATATTAATAGTCAACTATTAATAAAAATTACATCAATTAAAAAAAAAATCCTTACAACAAAGTATCCAAAGTCACAGCAAAGTCTAGAAACCACCAGGTCACGTGCTATCAATGGCTGGCAATATCCCAAGCTCAATACTTAAAGTACATACACAGTTTGTGTAGCAAACTATCGTACTTAGTCATGATTAACTTTCCTGGCAATCGAGCCAGTCCTTAATATGGGCCCCTGAAATAAATTCCCTTCTATTAGGGCTGGCATCTGGAACTCAGCTTGAGATTTAAGTTCCCCCAAATTAGTTTCATACTAGGTGCGTCCATTCTTTCAGCAAGGTGACCTTGCTGTCCGGGATTATACACGTGCACGTCGTATGCAGCTGTTACCAGAATGTGTGCATGAATGTCAAACATTTGCGTAGCACCTCTAAAATATTGATCTTTCCAGCATTCCTCATTCCATCTTCCTGCTTTATGTTTTTAGAAAGACAGAGATATTGACAAAGGTGTTCTCATATGCAAAGCCACGTTGCCCATTTGTAGCTACTCTAGCTTCTTTATAAAATAAGCCGAGGGTGGTGTTCCCATTGATCTATCTTTCCTCTTAAAGTTTTATTCAACGCTCCTGAGATTTTAGAAGCTTTAAGACCAAGTATCGGTTACAAAGAGAAATGAGGAAATATAAAGTATGGATCTGTCCTTATTTGTGGCATTTTAATTAAAAAAAAAATTTTAGGCACGTTGATTTGAGTAACCGGTTATATTTGCTGGCAGATGCTATTTCAAGGAGAGGAAACTTTTCAAGTTTACTAAAAAGAAAAATGAGAAAATAGTACTGGAGAGAATTGGCAACCTTCACTTACTTTTCCCTAAAGAGTAGCTCTGGGTTTTTGTGTGGTTTTCTTCTCTATTAGAATAACACAACACACAGACTTGTCCCAAATTTCCATATAAAACAATCTTTCCCTGTCCACAGGTTTCACAAAGACAGTACCCTCAGGAACTTGACCAAGTAAAGTTTTAGGGAGATCCCCCCTATCAAGAAGTCTTTCCACATTATTGTTGTTCCAAAAGCAGTACAGACTCATTTCTGATACTTGCCCACCCCCTCCCCCCACAAAATTCCAGCTTATTCACTTGACATGGATATGCAAAGAGAAAGAAACAGAAGCTAGGTGACTATGGAAGCAAATAAGTGAAGGAAATTCACTTGTATTAATTACCTAAAATTAATATTTGGCGGGCATTACTTTATGCTAGGCCTTTACATAGATTAGTTTTATTAATCCAGGTTCATATGCCAATGTGGCATTACTAACATCACCAGAATGTCATAGATCATGGTAAAATGAGCTATTGCCTCTTACCTTCTCTGCAACGGGCTAAGTGCTTTCACACGCACGTTTCCTCAAAAGCTACAAATGTAGTAGAAGCTATTATTACGCTCTACTCCACAGATTTGGCATTTTCTGCTGGTGAGGGCAGAGGCAGAGAGTGTCCCACAGCCTGGGGCACTCATCAGGTGACCATTGTGTGCTTTTCATAGGTCCTAGCACTCAACAGAAAGAAACTCCAAGCAGTGCTATCTTAGAGTCAAGCCTGAGCCTGGGGCTGGAATCTGTCAAACCCAGAATAACTGAGATAATCACAAACATTAAAACAAACAAAAATAAAATGGTAACTTTTTGCCCATTATCAAGATCTTTATTTCTTTGTTGTCATTAGGATCTTGGTGTGGGAACAAGGGTAGCCCAAAAGACCAATGCAGTAATCTGACTGCCTAGACACAAATGTGAATTTGATATTTGATAGCATTGGCCATGGCACTGAATTGGAAAATAAGAGCAGTTTATAAAAAGGTTGGCCTTCTATACATAAATGTCCCTGCATGTAGATTCCTACCTCAATCCACAGACAAACTACAATGCAAAAGACTTCTTGAAGAGATGCATGCTTTACATTAAGATCATGAAATTGGCCCAGAACTAAAATTTCAAGAAATATGGAGGAATGACTGGGAGGTCTACAAGGGATCGAAGCAAGGAAGGGGACAAGGTGGTATGACCAGAGTTTCAAAGTTGGAGCATTTTAGAAAGGGGGAAAGCCAGGTTCTAGAAGAAATGCCGCCAAGCAACAAGCAGGTCATCATCTTATCCACAAACTGATGAATACAAAAGTATAAGAGATAAACCAGCCATGCACTTAAAGCCTTCAGAGAAACCCATGTCCCCAGGGGAGAAGGATTCCTCTGAGGGAATTCTGGGCAGATGAGGAGAGGGGATATTTCAGAGAAGGAGAGACTGAAGGGTTTTCTGCGTCAACAGAGATTACAAACTGTGCTCAACAAAGTGTGGAAAATCAATGCTCTCAAAAGAATGTCAGAGTGTGATCCTTCTTATCTATAAAACAGGTAACAAGGGTTAAATCCTTGCAGAAAAGGTACTGTATTAAAAGTTATTCCCTGTGACAAAAGGTGACTTCTCTTGGGGACTCAAGAGCATCTCAACTGTAGTGAGAGCTATTGATGTGAACTAGATTAAAGGTAAGAAACAAATAGAATAAAATAAAACAAACAAACAAACATAAATAGAAGTCATATATCCTCAAATATCTAGAAATGATATAAATGTCTTAAATCTGGTAAATATCCACCAGCACCATAGAAAAGCATTATATAAATTTCCTGTATTGCTAATAATAGTCAACATTTTGCAAGCTTTCCTAACCAGTGCCTTGAGTAAACAAAGCAAAACAAGCATGCAAAGAATATAAAAATATAAATACTGGGAAACACAAGAAAAACTGTCAGTATTCACAGATCTTAAACTAATTACATAGAAAAATCCAATTAAATCCACTAAGCACCACGGAATTCCCTTCCTGTCCACAGCTTTTCCACCCTCTGCCTATCCCTTGGCCTGGGCTGCTTCCCATCTCTTCCTCATTAGCCTGCCCACCTTCAAGCTCAGCACCCTGATCTGGCTGGTGGAGGTCCTCTCTGACAACCTGGCTTGGATCTTGCTTGCGATAGAGGCCAGTTCCTGGCTTGCAATCTGGAATCTGGGGATCTCTCCAGCTTCCAGCCTCCTTGATGCAACCCAAATTTCACCTTCCTATGAGGCTGTGCCCTGACACAGGCCCCTGCCCAGGCCACCTCAGGCTCTTCAGAGACACACCTGTCCCTGCAGACCACTGGTCCCACATGTGGCCAGGGTGCCCTGAACTCCCAGTAAACCAAATACCTCCCTGTCTCCAGCTCACCCTGATGCCCTGCCTCCTTCTCCCCAGTTCCTGAGGGAGCTTCCTGGGGGTGAGGACTAGCTTACATGTCCAGACAAGAGCTTGTTCACATGGATGTGTGCATCCCTCAAAATTTGATGAACGTTACCCATGAGTTTTGTGCAGGTTGTTTATAAACGTTACTTCTCATGAACGCAGCCTGTGAAATGACTGTTGGGGAACAGGATGTCCAACTCTGAAAGCAGAAACCAAGATTGGGTAGACAGGCAGGAGACTGATTTGGGAAGATTGTTGGCATCCCCCCAGATGTTCCCACCCACCCCATGCTCAGATGCCAGCATCTCATCAACAGTGTTCTGATCTCTTCTGTACACAAACACCTGTCTTGACTGAGCACTTAGATGTTTCTGGGGGAAAATATATATATATATATATATATATATATATATATATATATATATATAAAATTTATTTATATTATATATATAATTTATTTATTTTGAGGTAGAGAGAGAGATAGAGGGAGAGGGAGAAGCAAATTTCCCACAGAGCAAGGACTCCCCCCCCCCCCCACCATGCAGCACTCGATCCCAGGATCATAACCTGGACCAAAGACAGATGCTTCACAGACTGAGCCAGGACTTTACCTGGCCACTCTGTCTGCTACCCTGGAGGCCCTCTGTCACCCAAACATAGCCAGTCACCGCATGAATTAGTGGCTGGGCATCCTGTTCCCTGACATTTCATTAGTATGTGTTTACGAACTCTCTCTCGCAGAGGGAAGAAGCTTACTGATAACACTCCTCTCCTCCCAGAAGACAGCAATTAACATCCCAGCATTGGATATTACCGAGCAGCTGCAGACACCTGAGTACCCTTCCCCACATCCGCAAACCCTTTCTCTGCAGAAGCGGATGACCACTTTTCCAAATCTGATTTGTCGTTCTGGGTGGGTGTTTTGATCCTGGGCTCAGGGCCGCATTTGCAGCGCAAGAGCTTAAACACGGCACATACAACTCAAAGCAAGAGTGTCCATAAAGAGGATAATTCACATTTAGACTTATAATATCCAACCTAATGGGTTCCATTATTTCATTAAAAATACTTACTCGACTCCATCCTACCTTACATTACTTAGTCTAATAAATCCCATGCCCCCAGCAGTGCTGAAATGTTGAGCAAACTTCATATATAATTGGTTGATATTAAATTGTTCATGCATTTCTTCCAAAGTTTGGAAGCGGGCCTACTCTACCTCCTTTTGCATGGCTTTCTTGCAAATAATCCATCATTTCTAATTATCATTGATTTCAGATGTGACAAGGTGTTTAATTCCATCGCATGGCAAGGTTTGCCAAATACATAAAAATGCATCTGCCTCTAATTACTGGTTTTGATCATCCTAACTTCATTCACCGTTCTGCAGTGGCAGAGCATTGCCAGCAACACTTTTAATAAGATCAAAAAAGTAAAATTATAAGGAAATGAGCAGAGGTTCTAGCAATCACTGGCCTGCACACTGGGGTTGCAGAAAGGGCAATTAGAATGTACATGGCTTAATTCAGAAAAAAAAAATCATTAGTTTGATTTTGGGTGGCGAACGCTTGATTTTGTATCCACTCTGAGCACATGGTGATTCTGGGTTTTTCCTGTGCATCTTTGGAAGTCATGAGCTGAGAGCTCCCTCAGGCCACCCGCAGGAGAGATGCCGTTGGTTCAGGGACCCGGGCGGCGCCGGCGGAAGCCGTCCCAGTTACCCCACCAGGGGGCGCTGCCCTCCTTCCAAGTTGTGCACCGCTCGCTCTCCGGTGTTTGGCTGGAGATTCAGCTCAGGGCGGGGGGAAATAGTCGCTTAATCCTCAGAGAACCTTTGCAGCATTTCCTTTGGAAAACATTTGAAACCAAAGCCAATATTCTTTAGAAAACAGAATGCGGCCTGCTAGGATATGTCGTTTGCAGAAACAACACTTTTCGGTAATTGAGAGGCTGAGAAATGTTTTATTTTGGCAATATTTGATTCAAACAACACTAAACTTTCAAAATGCTCTTCCTGTTCGGAAAACGATCGGAGGCTTTGCCAGAATGCTCAGCCCTGGGAAATAATACCCTTTTTTAAGAACACAAAAGCCGCACCAGGGCTGCGTAGTGAAGTTTTCAAGCATCTCTCCGTGGACCGGGCTACAGGCAGCTGTGGGCTGTCGCTGATCTGGAAATGGCCACAGACGCCTGTCATACAAGTGGGGCTCTTGAGAATGACAGTACAAAATATGGGTCGGGGATGTCTGTCCAGGGCCTGGGTCTCTGTGAGCTGTGCCCACCGGCAGGGGTCTAGCAAGTGCTTCCGACTGGTGATGCCAGGAGTTTCATGTTCTCCTGCCTGCCAGGGGGCTGGATCTGGACTGTAGGGTCCAGGCTGTCCTCTCCCAAGCACAGATGAAGGGGTGCCCCTGTCCCAAACGCTCTCTCTGTCTCTCTCTGTGCTGCCTGTGCTCTGTGCACCACCCTGTGCCCTGGTCCAGGCTTCCAGATACAAGGGAAGCATTGACTCCATGCTGTGGAGACATTCTTGCCTCATTAACACGCCCTGTCCTTGAGATACAAGGTTTCCATCCCACCATTGCGATTTATATAAGAATAAGTCCTATCGGGGTGCCTGGGTGGCTCAGTGGATATCTGTGGGTCAGACAGGCCGGGACATCTGTCCCAGCAATTTGACTTAGTAGGTATGAAATTTCATTTTTTTTTTTATTAACATACAATGTATTATTTGCTCCAGGGGTACAGGTCTGTGAATCATCAGGCTTACACATGAAATTTAATTTTTAAGAGACTCATTTTTCCTTATTTGAAGATGTGAATGGGTCAGACTACCTTCTTCCCTGGCTTGCTGGGGGAAGCCAATGAGAGAACACAGCTGATACAATCAGCCTTCTGTTCCGAACACTGTAACAAAGTGACATCGCTTACATATCACCGCCTGTGTCTCAGCAGCTGTCCTAGCACAGCCTTGTTCATGGAGACGCAGTTTAAAGAATGTTCGCAATTTGTGTTTATTGAATAAAAAAAAAAAAATCACACACACTTTATACCACGTTTTTACAAAGAGTCCATTGTCCCAAAGCAATAGTAATAATTCCGTACTGAAAATATATACAAACTGTGATGCGTGTTATTCCTGCAATTTAAAACAGATCATCAGGTGGGGTCTACTTTTGAATTAAAAAAAAAATGTTAATAATATATGCACGTTTTTCTTTCTTTCTTATCTGAAGGCAATTCTGCAAAATAAAGATTTATAAAAGCCAGACTGTCAGATGTGGGTCTTGTTAAAGCATCCAGAGTACTTTTGTGATGTAATTTTCTAAAGGATAATATAATGTTTGTTGCCTGGGCCAGCCAGTGCCTTTACAGACCGATGTCACATCCCTGACCTGGTGTGGAAGTCCACGTGTCACACTCGAAGACCACACATGATCCTACAAACAGAATCACCCTTGATGTATCTCATCATCTAGGGTCTGGTTCTGGGCCATCCCGGTCACCCAGGCTTACGTCTGCCATCTTGGTGCGGTCTTGGTGCAGGAAACAAGCCCTCCGTGTGGCCCAGCCCCTGTCCCTCTCCCACGAGCTCTCTCAGGACAGACTGTCATCCACACAGCCATTCCTACTCTTCAGAGGGTCACGGACTCATTTGTGAATATGCCGGGATCTGTGGATAATCGGAATACTCGTGAATATTTGGGACCCTCTCGAGAGTGTGTGGATGCAAGAGGAACTTTAAATAGAATGCACCTCGTGGTGGCTGACCTCAAAGACCAAACCGTGTGTCTTCCCAGCTTGGTAAGAGCTGCTATAAACAGGTTGGCAACCTACGGCCCAGGGGCCAAATTCTACCCACAGCCTGTTTTTGTAAATAAAGTTTTATTTAAACAGAGTCGTGACCATTTGCTTACATCCTGTAACCTATGGATTTTGCACAAAAGCAGAATGGAATACAGTTGACCCTGGAATAGCACAGGTTTGAATTGCGAGGATCGACTTACAGGTAACTATTTTGTAAGTATGGTACAGTGCTGTAATGCATCTTCTCTTCCTTATGATTTTCTTTAATGACATTTTCTTTTCTCCAGTTTCTTGTAAAAATATAGTGTGTGATGCATAGAACATAGAAAATTTGTCTTAATTGACTATATGTGTTATCAGTAAAGCTTCTTGTCAATAGTAAGCTATTAGTGGTTAAATTTCTGGGGAGTCACAAGTTATCTATGGATTTTGGGGTGTGTGGGGGAGGTGCGGTCAGGGTCTGTAGCCCCTGCATTGTTCAAGGGTCAACACTCGCACCTGCTACAGTTAATTCCCTCTTCTGGTTTTCTAATGTGGCAAGTAGTAAGAGAATTTCGTGAAGCAATCGAGCGAAAAGTCCTTCCACATTTTTATGATTTTTTGGAAATCATTCTCATCTCTTATGCCTCATTTGACACAATACATTTTTAGCAGTGAGTCTTTTATCTGGTTTTTCCAGTGCATTCAACTCAGCTTTCAAAGAATCCACATCTCTTCTTCTTCACCTCCATTTTTCTTATTTATAAACGGTCTAATTATTTTATGCAATTAAACAACAGGTAGGAATCCCCAAATATGTCTACTACCTGCAGGAAAATCAACTGGGCAGTGAGCGCAGGACGGAAGGAGAGTGGGTGAAGCAGAAACGCAGGACGAGAGGCAGGGGCCACGGCCAGGAGGAGCTCCAGGGAGGGGCGATGCCTGGATGCCTGGCGCGGATGGAAAGTAAGGGACAGCGCCCGCGAGACTGGGCCGCTAGATCGCAGGAGGAGGAGGGCAGAAAGTGCGGTGCAGACCCTGGAGAATGACAACGAGCTTGGAAGAAACAGCCAGTCTATGAAGAATAGCCTAGTGAGCCCAAGGAAGCCACTGGGAATTTGGTTTCTGATCTGAGTAGGAAACTGGGTACAGACGGAAACTGATCCTAACCCAGCGTGGGGAGATGCAAAAAGTTCCCAGGCCCTTGCCCTTGTTATCTCGCGAAAGCCTGTAAAATATAATCAACATACATTGTTTCAGCTTCTATCCTCAGCTAAATGTGCCGAAGCAACGCAACACGGGTGGGCTTCAGCCCGAAACGCTCCCGTGTCTGGAGGGTCTTCTTTGTAGTGGAAGATCTTGAGGCTAAAACGGGAATGTCTTAAAGAGTGAACAATAGAAGCTTCACTCGGGTTTGGGGTTTTTTGTTTTGTTTTGTTTTTATCAAGTTCAAAATTATCGTATTTTTCATAAGTGGGATCAATACCGTGGGTTCTCACTGATAACTGCTGTAATCCGAGAGGTTTCTGCTTTAATTCTGAAAGAATAACAACAGATCACAAATCAATAGTATCGGCAAGATTAGCTGTTTTCCTCCTTTGAAGTAACAGTGATGTGGGGGATTTGTTGACCCCATGAGGAGCAGGACCCATGTTGAGCAGAAGAACAGGAAAGAGAGGCCAGACTCTTTCGGCATGTTCGACTCTGAGGGGTGGTAAGTCGTGTTATTTGAAGAGTGTCCAGCTTTGAGTGAAGAACAGAGGAAGGTGAACATTTGGACAACGTCCCACTCTGTCGTCCTTGGGACTTCTCCGGGCAAATTCTCTTTCAATAGCCCCTTGACTTCTCCTGCACCCAGCAATGGAATCATAAGCAGAGCTTGGTGGGTGAACACTCACTGGTGTTTGGTGCATGTGCCCACGACCAGGGAGGTGCTGCTTTAGGACAGGGACAAAGCAGCAGGACATCCTTCCAGTCCATTCCAGGTACCAGTCTGTTGCTTTTCTAGAAGTTTCCAGAATAGCATCTCTGCAGGCTTTCAGCCTCCCGGCAGCCATTTCAGACTCCCGGGTAGTCTGCACCTGTTTCATCCAGGCTACCCACTTCCTTCCGACTCTGCAAAGCCCTTATGTCCACCCAACATAACCAACAATCCCAACCAATGTTACACACTGAAAAATGTATTTATTTTAATTCAATAAGTTTAACTCTTGAGTACAAGTGAGTTGCCTGGGATCTGGCTATATGCTTTTATTTTTATTTTTATTTATTTATTTGTTAAGAGACATGAAACTTTTATATATATGCTTTTATTTTTAAAAGAAATTAATACTCAAAATGGAACAAATCAGAAACACAGTGTGAATGTTCTGTATATTCAGAGGCTGGATATAGATCAGTGGAGAAGGAAAAGAAGTAATTTGTATCCTGAAAGGAAACTGCTAGGTGAACTATATATTTTTAACTTTGGAAAAAATAGAGATCCCAGCACTGGACGCACACTCACACATACATACACAGATGGACACAGACAGGACTGCCCTCAATCAGAGAACTGGACCTGACCCAGGGTTCAAGAAACACACATCAGGGTGGCCAAGATGGCAGGCTGTCCGCCAAATACCGTGCTCCCCTCCCCAGAGCAGTGTCATGGCTGGAAGCAGTCACCAAGTAGGGACAGTGTTGCCATGTGTCTTGCTCTCAGCAGTGCAGTGTGAGAGTGAGGGAGATGTGCCGCGGACCTGTACATGCATAGGGATGGGGTCTGCTTGTCCTCTCTTAGGGAGACAAGAACGAGCAGAGACCCCACGAATCAGAGATGGCAGAGCCCACACCACCCAAAGGAGAGGCCCCTGATTGTCAGGCATGACTGCTTTGGGTTTCACAGGAGCAAGAAATATTTTTTATCATATTAGAGCCATAATGTGGTTCTGGGTCTGTCTGTCAGCGTAGAGAGTGTTGTCTTTCCTAACACACATACACACACACACACACACACACACACCCCCGACACACACATACACACATAGTGGACATTTCTGTATTTCATAAAACTAAAGAATTTGGTGGATCTATCTCTCTCTGTGCATACATATACATATTTATATTTACTTAGTAAATATTTATAAATGTTATAAATTCAGAAAAATAATTTTTATTTTTAAATAGCTTAATTTAATTTAAAATTATAATAAAAGGTAAATTTTACAAATTTCTAAAATGTGTGAACATCTATTAATATTTATTGGCTGTCTGCTAGGCGCGTGGGGAGATAGACGGGCTTTGGGGAAAGGTCACAGCTTTCATGCAGAGAACCCTTGAATAATCTAAGCCATCTGTACAAAAAGCTATTACGAGGATTAACTATTTCTGTGTTTTTCAACGACTCATGGTTTCCCACGGCTTTCCTGTAGGGTTTTGAAGGCTGGCGTCCTTGACCTCATCCCAAGCGTGCAAGCTGAGCCCTGTGCCTTGCCCACGGTCACACAGTCAAGAGTCTGAACACCAGAGATCACGACCCTGCTGTGCAGCATTGTTGCTGGAGCCCAAAGTAGACACTGCCTGCCCGGACAGGACCGGGACTGCATGGTCTTGAACCAGACAGAAAATGAACCAGAAAAACCAGGGCTCCAGAAATAACCTAGGAATAAAAACATAGGCGACAACTAGTAACTTTTTTTCTCTCTTTCCCCTTACCCTTCATAAAGCAGTGATTTCCCTTTCCAGTCATTCAGGGGACACATGGGAGGTCTCCTTTCTCGGTTCTGCTGCTGCCCTCCCCCACCTCCAAGCAGTGTCTCGTGTGTGTGTGTGTGTGTGTGTGTGTGTGTGTGTGTGTACACTTGGCATCTGCAACAACACCCCTTCCGACTTGATGTTTTTCTTGGTTCTTAGACTTGTCAATTTGACAGTGAATGAACTACAGAGAGAAGATATTTTAAATAACAGCAGCTCATAACTGTCATCTGTCACCTTTAATCTCAAAGAAAAATAAATCAAACATGAGCCTTATGCATAATCCCAGTTCCAGTGTAAAATCGTATTTTAAGTATTTAATAAATGCCAGTTTGGGAGACTAGAATTTATAAGGAGGCAATATTAATAACCTGATATGCCTATGAAGAATTTTATGTTTTCAGATGTTTCGAGAGAATATCTTACGGGGTATAAATAAAGTCGGCATAGTTGGCAGGAATGAAGCAATCAGAAACATTTATTACTAGATAGAACTCCCTTTCAAATAAAAGATATTAAGAGGCTCATTATACATTTCCGAAGGCGAAGACTTTGTGGGGTGGGCATCGGGTCATTTGGTAACTTTAAGGAGATTTCTGAAGGTTGTAAAAATCAAACTGAGGAAAATAAATCATCCGGATTTCATTAGGCAAAAATGTTTGAAAAAGAGTCTGCCTTTTGGCCATGCAAATTGCTCTCCTAAAGTGTCTTATCACAGCTATCTGGCTGTGGATTACCTGGGTCTATTCTCCATAATACAATTATTCATATGAAAGAGTCATTCTCCAACAAATGGGAAGGAATCCGCAAACCAGCCTGTCAACGTCCTCCTCATAATATAAGTCCTTTGTTTCTCCAAGAAATGACGTGCAGGGTACAGAAGGAAGCCAGCCCTTGACCCCCAAGTGTCCACGCCTGTGTTGGGCAATGACCAGTAAAATAAGGGGTGGCCCCTGGTCCTTTGGAGATGCAAATGGACTCATGCAGTTGCAAATTGGGCTGACGCAGGCTCTGGGAATATCTGGGAAGCGGAGGAAACCAAGTGTGGACCGAGTGTGTGCCTGCTCTCATGGCATTGTTCTGGGCAGAAAACCGCAGGTGGTGCCGGACAGGAGATTGCCCAATGTGGGGGGGTCAACACAGATCTGTCTAGAAGACCCATCTAGAAGAAGAGGGCTGGAGGATCCCCCAGAGTAAACAGGTAAAAGTTCCTGAGCAAACAAAACTGATGTCTCTGGTGTGCGGTGCTGCGTTCACAAGCGACGCAGCCAAGCATCAGGAAGGTTAAAGCCCCTTAGAAGGCATAATCAGCCCACGGAGTCCGTGCGTTTGTATTTGTGCTCATTAGGAGAATAGGAGTCCTTTGGGTTCTAGGAATGATTGCCTCCTACTTTGTACCAATCACAGGAACTTTAGTTATTCATATATAAAATGACTATCAAGGGATTCCTGGGTGGCTCAGTTGCTGAAATGTCTGCCTTCACTTGAGGTCATGATCTCGGGGTCCTGGGATCGAGCCCTGCATCGGGTTCCCTCTCGGCGGGGAGCCTGCTTCTCCATCTCCCTTTGCCCACCCCCATCCCCAGGCTGTGCTCTCTCTCTCTCTCTCTTAAATAAATAAATAAAAATATTTAAAAAAAAATGAATATCAAATGGGCATTTTCCATGGCACAGCTGTGTGCTAGGCATGGATGATAGCAGTGAGAGAGTCTGCTTCCATCCTGAAATAAGACCGTAGCTGTTTTCTAGGCCAGAGCTACACAAGACGCCAGCGCCATAGGCTGGGATCTACCAAGGGAGCGTGCTGGGCACAAAGTGACAGCACAGAGCAGGAAGAATGACCAGGAAAAAGACTTAAAAAAAAAAAAAAAAAAAGAACCAAAAAACTACAAAACTGTTTTTAAAGCTTGTCAGTAGGAATTCATGTAAAAAGGGAACGAGTAGGTGTAGAAAGTAGTTCCATAGACCAACCCTGGGCACACACAAAAGTGATAAAATAACCAGTGTTCCCTGTGTCATGACATTTCACACACACACACACACACACACACACACACACACACACACACACGGGCATGTCTCCCTTGAGCTCCGTTTCAGATACCAAAAATGCAGAACTCATTTTGGGAGGGCTAAAATTAGTTGCAACGTTCCAAGAGAACCTAATACAATATTAGATACGTTGGATGCCTAAAACCGCCCATGACCCACAGTGAAGAAGTTGTATACTTCTCTAATGGGATCTGGCAACCGTTTGCTTACTTTGCTTAGTTGCCACAGTACTCTGCCATGCTTGGTGCCTGTTGTTGTTTGGGGGTTTTGTTGTTGTTGTTCATTTTTTGTTTTGTTTTGTGTGTGGTTTGGGGGGGGGGTTGCTGGTTTTTGGTTTTTGCTTTGCTTTTAAGCCAGAAGTGATACTCTTCCCCATCCAGCTTGGCCCCCAGACGTGGTGTGCAAAGACGTTGAGATACGCTCACCGTGGCATCAGAAAGCCTGGCTGAAAAAAATAGAAACAGGTGCAACCTGGGAGCCAAAAGAATAGCTAACAAGGATACAATGTTTCAGTCCTAAGGGCCAGATTCAAGACCTGAAGCTCCAACCTCAGATCGACAGACAAACAGAATATTCTGCAAAACCAAGGCCAGCCTTTCTGGCTGTGGAATCAATTAGCCCCATCTCCTCTCAAGGCCCATCAGCCACGGTTTGGTGTTCCTGCCTCCCCTATGTCCTTTAGTGGAAACCCAGAGCAAGACGAGTTCGGAAGGGGCCTCTCCCTAACAGACATGGGATTCTGTATCTGATGGCATTTCAGAGCATGCCTACAAGTGGAAGACCTTGTCCAGAAACTGAAGGGATTGTCTCCAGGACCAGATTCCCAGTGGGGGGAAAAAATTAGAGCTCAGTTAAAAGTCCAAGACAGAGAAACCTTATGCAGAACTTCAAGGCACTATCTACAGATACAAGAACAAAGCTATTAATTTACTACATGAGAAATTTAGGTGGGGAACCCTGCAGCCCAGGTGGGTTAAATGCCAGAACTTAGATCCAGAAAAGAGCTCTGGGATTGTAAATCACAGGCGGCTATGGCATCGAGAGAGGTCATTTTAAAAATACCATCCCACTTCCTGTATCCTTTCTTGCTGCTTCGAAAAACCAGACAAGTGAGCAGGGCTGGAGATGTCTTCATGACACTCTTAAAATGTGTACATATGAATACTGTAAATTTCACCCAAACAGCCAGATGGTGGGTCTAATTTACCCAGCCCAGCGTGAGGATGCTTGCAAACACCCGGACGTTTGACATCACGAACGCGATCGATTCGCGGGCCCCTGGGTGCGGAGAGTGGCTCGTCTCATACTTGGCTCATGTCATCCAGATTGGGGGGCCATGGGTCTTCTTTCCGTGTGATTTTATTAACTCCTCTTAGCATGCGTTTCATTTAACTTCCAATGAGCGATCATAGTACAGTTAAGATAAAGCTTTGTCTTTCTAGTAAAGTACAGAAAGGTAACTTTTTTTTTTAAGGTAACCTGCACAGTGTAGAGCGTAACAGGGGTGTGAACCCATAACCCTAAGATCAAGACCTGAGCTGCTGAGATCAGGAATTGGATGTTCAACTGACTGAGCCATCCAGGTACCCCCCAAAAAGGAGTTCTTAGAAAAAAAAAATAAGTTAAGGTTGGAACATTAGAGAAAGGGTAAAGTTGACAGAATAAAACAATGTGTGACTTTGGGAAAATCAAACACTGAATATAAAATTAAAGATGCCTAACCACGTAATTCACAGAGATGAATGATCTCAATCTGATAATAATTATTCTCCGCTTCGGTTCATTTTCTTTGTCTCTCCCTCTTAATCTTTTTATAAAAGATTCTAACAAGCAAAGAGTATATTTTAAAAATCTCTCCCTCTTACTCTTTTTATAAAACATGCCAACAAGCCAAGAGTAGATTTACAAAATGCAATAGAGCAATTTTTCCTAAAATGCTGTTCTTGATCTCTTGAGAGTGAAAAAGCATTATTCCTTCCATGAGATTCCTTTGGCATTAACCCTTTAAATTATACCAAGAGTCTACCATCTTACAAGGACACTGTCATCTTACACAGACTGGGGGAGTGCTAATAGGAATATAGTGGTAAATGGAAATTAAAATAGTGAGAAAAAAAGATAAAAGGAATTATAGCATACAGTCATCATTTGAAATGTCAAGGTAAAAAGAGATTTTTTTTTAAAGATTTTATTTATTTATTTGACAGAGAGAAATCACAAGTAGACAGAGAGGCAGGCAGAGAGAGAGAGGAGGAAGCAGGCTCCCTGCTGAGCAGAGAGCCCCATGCGGGACTCGATCCCAGGACCCTGAGATCATGACCTGAGCCGAAGGCAGCGGCTTAACCCACTGAGCCACCCAGGCGCCCTAAAAAGAGATTTTTGCTTGCCAAACCACACAACCAGTGTTCTCTATTATTTCCCTGCTGAGATGGCTCTGTACACAAAGTGTAAATGAGACCCATCTTCTGGTCTGGACCATCAAACATTTTAAGAAGCAGCATGTTGAGACCCAGGGATTAATCATCGTTAGGGTGGCCCAGAAGCCCATCCAATACTGTAAATTCAAAAGGGACATACACGTTTGTGCCTCCTCCAGCCTTTGTCCTGCCCTCTTAGACCACAGGAGACAGCATTACAAACGGGACTCAGGCCTTAGAAGTTTATTGACGTGAGGGAGAAACATTCCCACAGCAAGCCTGGGCCAAGAAAGTAACAGATCATCATTTTCTTGCTTGTTCTTTAAAAAAAAAAAAAAAAAAAAGTTTTCATTGTGTTTTACATAAATGTTGGCTTTCTTTCTAGTGGCGCCCAACCTAGGAGGGAAAGTGACTTCATCATCGTGAATACACAGTGCTGACTTTTTATATCTTTGTGTCATTGAGTAGAAGGTACTGTAAAGCGTGGGAAATCACTTGGGACAGATCGAGAGGTTGATGATAAATTCTGGGGGCCTGGAAATCACTCTAAAGTGAACTGAGTGATAGCAACATGTTGAATTTTGCACTAAATTATCCTGATGCCTATGGAAGTTAAATTAATTCAGGCTTTAAAAAAAAAAAAAAATCAGGAGATCCGTGTTTGGGGAGGATGGCGATTTGAACGTGAACAGTGATTTTCGCCTGTTCCTCCCGGGCCACTAAAAAAGTGGTTAGCTATTTTTATTTTTAAGGTATCAGCAGGCAGGCCAAATAAAGGACAGAGGGAGAAACGGGAGTGGGGGTGGGGACAGTGGCCAGACGCTGACAGGTGCAGGACTCATGCTCACGTTTTCTCCACAGCCGGGTGCCCTCACGCCCCCTCCTGCGTCTGTGGTCCCAGGGGGCTCGGCAAGTGGGGGATTCAGTTAGGATGATTTAAGATGCCTGCTTCCTGGGGAAGAGGCACCTGGACACACAGTCTGTTTTGTTTTCCTCTGTTTATTTCAAAGCCTAAAGAACAGTGTTCGTATAAAGGACGTGTGTCCAAGCAGGCTTTTGTGAAAGCATCTTTAAGGTTTATGATCTCGAGCCGAAGTGTTGAAGGGCCTTCTTTGATGCAGTGGTTCTCGGAGTGTGGTCCTCTGAGCCACAGGGATGTCCAGAGAATGTATTAGAAAGACCGATCGTCAGGCCCTACCCTAGGCCCCCTGGGTGGGAAACATGGGGTGTGGGGCTCACCAGCGCCATCCCAACGAGCCGTCCCGGTGAGCCAGGCTGCATGAATGTGAGGGCCTCCCACTCTCTGGGTGATCTGATCGAACCTACTGACCTTGACCTATTATCAAGAACAAACTAAAATAAATGTGGAAGGAAGACAGCCCGGGGGAGCCTCCGCCAAGAGCTCGTTTTCCAGGGCTGTTGGCATCTAGGGGGGAACCCCTGGATGTCCCTCCTGTTCCCCCAGGAATTTGGAAGCCCTTGGCATTGGGACTGATCATCAGTCAAACCACATTTAGGAAAATGACGAACGCTTAGGGTTAGGAAGGTGAGATTCCAACAACAAGAATAACATAAATGGCAGGTAAAGTTTCCAATCCAGTGAGGAAGAGGGGGTTAAAAAAGGCAACTCTGGGGACACCTGGGTGTTTCCCTCTGTGCAGCGTGTGGCTGTTGAGCTCAAGGTCATGAGTTCGAGCCCCAGGTTGGGTGTACGTAGAGATGACTTAAAAATAAAATCTTAAAAAGGAAAGAAAAAGGCAACTGTGAAGACGTTATGAAAGGAGAAAAAAATAAGAATGAATAAGATCGTGAAATGTGTATCCTCCCAAGAGCAGACAGCAAAAATCCTGCCAGGAATGTACCTCTCCTTTTCCCCTGCCAGACGGTGTCTCTGCAACTGAGGAGAAACAAAAACATGCTAAGGGCAGGTGGACACACACGCTCGCCTCATGTTCAGTCGGAAGCTGTTGGCCTTGCACAGAGAGACCCTTCCTTTCTTCTCGTCCTCACCACCTGCCTCCTGGCTTCAGGAGAGTCTCCGGCCTCACAAAATTCCCCTCGTGAAGGACGCTTTTGCGGAAATCAAGGAACAGCCTGCATCTTATGCTGGGGTTGATGGGGAACACACGCAAAATAGTCTTTGCACCTCACCTGTCTGCTGTCTCAGGTGGCTGACAGCTGTGCTAGTCTCACACACAAGTGCACGGTCACTGGGTCCCCAGGGCCCCTCATGGCAGTGATTCTGGTAAAGAGGTTTGTTGTGATGCTTCCTGCTGCATTCTAGATGGAGAACATGGATTCTCCGTGTAGGGCGTTCACAAAACATACACGGATCTTAATAAGCAAAACTCCTTTCTGCATGGATATAAGCACGGACTCTACTCCCCAGTCCTCATGGCTGCTGGGCAAGATCACGGGCATGGGGTCTACCCAGGGGACTGTGGAAAGAAGTTGGGTATACCGCTCCCCGGGTTGCCCCAAACAATCGCTCTCTCTCTCTCTCTATCTGCCCACCTGGTGACCAACACAGGGGACCAACGTCGTAGACGAGGCAGGAGCCAGAAAGTGGGAGGAGTTTGGGGCTCCGAGTGACTATGTGGAGCAGAGCGTCAAGCCACCGTGCAGACAAGCAGGCTGTACCTTGGCTAAAAATATGCCTGTTTCACTTCAACAGCTAATGTTGTAAGACTTAGCTTTATTGCAGCTATAGCATTAATGGAAGGCAGCTGTGAAAGAGAGTCGTTACCAAAGTGAGCAAGATGGTCTCAAGTGCAAATTAACGCACTTGCTTCTAATGAAAGAAAGAGAGAGAGAGAGAAAGAGAAAGACAAAGGAAGAAAGGAAGGAAAGTCCAGATATAGTTTATTTAAAAAGACAATTCCAGCAACCCCCAAATTCTGGCCATCAAAGTTTAAGTATCCATCATGACATCCATTATGGTATGAATCAGTAAAAGCAGAGGCTGCAGAATTTGATGGAGTAAAACCTTAAAACGAAACGACCAGCCCAAATTTCTGTAACAGTGTTACAAACCCTCCATCAAGGAAAGGCACCAAACCCATTTTATGGTCTGCTCTATGATGTATTCAAATATTTGCATATTTAATACATTCCTTGTTAGAGAAAATCTTTTCTTTGCTTTTATGGGTAATTTACTTTACTCTCTGTTAAGCTATAAAGAGCAAATCATCTGTCGCATTAGCACAGAATGTGTGAACACCAAAATGTTTCTCTCCGACAGTCTCTGGCTCTCCATAATTGACCCTTCTCCCCAATTGAAACTATTAGTTCAATTGTTTTCGTTAATGTTCTCCACATACGAATCACTTACTACCTCTCGTGCACGCAGAAATTGTCACAGGAGTTCGAAAAGCTGCAAAAACTTGGCCCATCCAGTCGATAATAATGTTTTCCAAAATGGGCTCAAATACAATCCAGGAAACCACTAGATCTGACTGGCGTAAGCTTCTACTCCCTGGTTCTGTGTGTCTGATGGTGGGAGGCCGACCAGGGCCATCTGGACTTATGTCAGTTGATGTCTGGGTTTAACCAGCTCTGGACCTGAAGGAGATGTGTATCCATCCTGGCTCCATCACTTGTATGCTCCTAGACCTTGGAGAGCTCACCCCCTCTCTCTCAGCCTGAGTTTTCCCACCTGCAAAATGGTAATGGTCACAGTACTTCACGGGACCGGTGGATGGTCTCAGCGATCAGAAACACAAAGCATGGGGCCCAGAAGTAATCATATTGTAATGGGTCCAGTGGTTAAAAACGGCTGTTTTTGTCATTGTTCTGGCAATAAATGGCTATCAGCTATCTCTGTGCCTTAGAGCACATGTATGTGAAGATGCACACACAGATTTATTTGCTCGTGCGTCTACCTTTTTTTTTTTACATTGTTAAATGCTTAAAGGGGAAGAATGAAAGTGGGAGGAAGGGGAGCGAGAGGAGCAGAGAACAGCTATGATGACAGCGGAAAAGGGAAAAGAGGGCTGGGAGGACAAGAAGCAACAACAGCAACAAAAATTATAAGTGGCTACTAAAGCCTAAAACATGTACTTTGTGACCCTTTAGAGGAAATAGATGCTGACTCGTGCTCTAGATCAAGCAGGTTGTGCTGGGGCATTAACATCCTTGGGAGCAGCCCTCAGCAGCAAGGGCAGATATTTCAAGCAAGGCACAGTTAAAGTTCCCCTTCATGCTGAAGCTGAAAAATCTGAAACAGAGTCACTTCCCCTGTAACCAATGATCAAAGGTCTAGAGTGGGCCAAGATTTAAAATTCAGGGACATAGACCCCACCTGTCAATAGGAGTGGGAAAGAATTTGAAACCAACTTTTATTCAATCGTATATAATAAAGACTAACTCTCAGTGCTTCCTTGCCCCTTCACCCGGATATTCTTGCTCAGTGAACAACCTGAGCTGCTGTCCATGGCAGCCCTGCCAGGAGAGATCCACAAAAGGGACTCTCTGGTTCTAATTGAACATTCATCTTTTGCAAGCGATTTCTTAATGCTGGAACAGGAAGAACAGCTGTTTCACTGCTAAACACACTTTACTGACTTCCCAATTGCCAAGATCTAGAGACATTTTGAATAGTTTAAGTAGTTTCCCAAATGCTTGACAGTAGAGTTCCCACTTGGTACATGCCTTAGATGTATCCAGGAAATCACTTCGGATAATGCCATTTAATGGACCAGATGATATAATTAAGTCCCAGTTACCGAGCGGCCCTTCCCACTTAGCCCATGAATTGATGCCAATTTGAAGTTTAATCACTCATGAGAGACCAATAAAGAAACACCTCTTTGATAAAACAGTGCAACTGGGACTTTTTATGACTTTATGTTCAGCAACATAAATTCAATATCAATAGCCGGGTATGAAGCTTCTCCTAGCAGATGATAGCTGCGTTGGGTCATTGCTCACTCAATCAGAATCCCATAGAACCTGGGGTTCTAAGGATGGGTTTGATATTACTTTTCTAGGTATTATAACACAGAGAAAAGAAATATTACAGAACCCAAGGTCCAAATACTTTGTATCCCCCAAACTCCTAAATCAGGAAGGATTTAGTACATACTTAGTACTCCTAAATCAGGAGTACATCGTAAATAGTATGTACTATGTATTTAGTGCATACTTGTACCTTTAGGAGTACAAGTTATTTAGGAGTACAAGTACATACTTGTAATCCTAAATCAGGAATGATTTGGGAGTATTATACAAGTATGTCCTCAAGGCCTAAGTGACAGAGAAGACACAAGGAAATGGAAAAGAGAATTCAGTTCCAATGAATGCCAGGTTGACATCAACCGAATGCCCCTTTAAAGAAAAAAGAAAAGGAAAACAAAACAAAACAAAACAAAACGGAATGCTCCATTACTCAGGAGTTACCTGAAATTAGGATTTCACCTTAAAAGGATGTGGTCACTAAAAATCCACAGTGGGATGAAGACACTTCCCCCCCCCCCCCCCCCCCCCCGCCAGATCCTAACTATGGAAAAAGCTACTGAAAGCCTTGCCCAAAGCTTTGGCCTGAAAAGCAATTTTTAAAAGAGTTCTGATGTATCGGGTTTGGCCACAATTTTTTATGGACATAAACATTATTTTTTTCAAAATTTTCATTCTCTTAAATGAATGAGAGTGATGAGGGGAAAAATGTCTCATGTACTCTCCTGCTAACAAGAGTGGTATTCTATCTCATTTCAGGTGGCTAAGCTTCTGGTAAATTCAAAGCCTTTTAATAATTCCTGCCGAGAGAATGTCACTAGGGGCTCTATCCCCACCATCCAACTCCATCTGTGTCCACCGTTTGCTGGCCAGACTGCCCTTTGAGACTTAGCCTTGGTGACTGAGGCCATCATAAAGCTAAGACAGTTGTGTTCAGATCAGTACGAGAAGTCAGGTGTTTAACGGAGACAAATAACCATGTTGTGGGCATGTGTTCACATGTACTTTTTTACACGACTAGCAGGTATTTGAGAAAGAAGCGGACACAGCAGAGAAGATTTGGCAGAACTTTTCAGCATCATTGCTATTTTATTACACCTCATGAAACCCCAAGAGGGGGTACAGGTGCAAAATCTCTCCACCATAATTGTGCAAGAGCTTTGGTTTGGCCAGGACACCCCTTCCTTGGGGGACCTGGGTCTTCTCCAGCCCTCAGCTTGCTGATGAGGCCTGGTGAGGTTCAGAGAAGGAGGGGAACATGCTCGGACTTCACCCTAAAGGAGGGAAGAACTAGAGATTTTACTGTGTTCGCATAAATCAAGTGTGTCTTATTTAGTCGTCTTAGTGAGTTTCTTCGTGCATCAAGAACTGACTTTTCAAAGTCAACCACCTTCCTTAGATCAAAAGCACAAATCGCAGGAACATTCCCACCAGCATCTTTCCTCAGTCGTTAGCAGAACACCCTGTCTCAGAAAGCCACTTGCTAGAGCTGGCCCTGTTCCAGCTCAGGGGTTGAACAGTGGGACCTACTCTTCCCCTCCCCCTCCTCTTCCCAACCTTCCCCTCCCCCTCCCCCTCCCCCTTCTTCTTCCTCTTCTTCTTCTTTTTCCTCTTATGCAAAACTTTAAACTTGACAGTAAAACAACTGTTTCTTGGATGCTGTCTGAAGGCATTCTGGCATTTACCCCAATGATAATTAATGTTCTATCCAGGCCAAGGCCATTGATCATCTAATTGTCTCTCTTTGTGTCTGAATAATACACAGTAATCAAGAAATAAAAAATTTTGCCTGGTGCAGGAAGAAAAGAGGCCCAGGAGATCTAAGAATGACAGTTAGAATTTGCATACCAAGACCCGGTCTAGGAGCTCTCTGGTGGACAGGAAGGGAATTCACACACATAAACAGAGACTCCAACGGAAAGCCTCCTGTTAGTTATTATCTCTCTAGTGGGTGCCTTGGTTTTAAGATCTGTAATTAATTATAAGCATTGGATGATGGCCAGGGAGAGCTGATGGCAATCTGGTGGTGGACAGCCTTCTGTAAATTTGAGGATGTCTTGTCACATTGAGGCTGGCTAATGTACTAGACGTTCAGTCTTACTCAATGGAGACTCCAAAGATAAATTGCTAGAAATATAGAACAACTTCCAAAAAGTTCAGCCCCCAGCGAAGAGCCGGTGACCCCACCGAACAGAATGGGTTTTGAAAGTCTGAGGGCCTTCCCTCTCTCCACTTAAACCACGAGAATCGTTGCGTCCCGAGCACCGAACACAAAGCCAGGCACAGGCCTGGTGCCATTTCAATGTTTTTAAGCAATTGTTTGCATTGCACTGAGTAAAATAGAATATCATAAAATCCTGGGAAAAACAGCAGGTGGCCGGCCAGTGTCCCTAAATCCTGAGGTAGACAGAAACTGTCCCCAATTCCCAGCTGAGCAGTGCCCAGATGCGTCAGTGATGGTGAGGAACCGGGCTGGTAGAGGACACATGGTCCATAGCACACATGGTGAGAAAAACTTAAATTTCCCAAAGAGCTCAGGCTTGCTCCAGAATTAGGGGAGCAAGAGAGGGAAAGGGCTCTTCATCAGCTTTTGATGTAAGAACAAAGATCTGTTTCATAGGATGTTACTTTCCTTTTAGAGCTCAAAGGATGTTGTCCAGCAAATCCACAGTTACTTGTAAGAGATGAAGAGTGAAGGTAGCATGTTTGCCCGTGTCCTCAGGCTACCCCAGAGCCTAGGAGATACCCTCTGTTCCTTGAACCCGAGCAAGCTTTCACTGAAGACAAAGGTGGACATGACACATTGGCAAGCTTTCTTGCTATTATCCCGTTCCTCAAGCCTGCTGGGAATGGCTGCACCCCAGTCCTTCTTCCAGTGCCCTGTGTTAATCTGGGCTCTCCTTGTATCCAGGAGGCCGTGTGTTTAGGCACAGGATTCCCTTCTGACCCCTGCTAACACAAACCCCCATGGACTCAGCAGTTTTAGGAAACAAATGTATTTTCTGATAGTTTTGGAGATCCCGAGCTCTAAAATGCGGGTGTTGGTAGGGCTACATTGGGGGACAATTGGTCTTGGGGTCTTTTGCAGGTTGTAGAGACTGTCTGCATTCCTGGGCTCCTGCTCTGTCTTCTTTGTGACCTTTGTTGTGAACATCCCCTCTTCTCCACCTCCCCCTTATGAGGAGCTCTGTGATTCTGTTTGGTCCCATGTGGACAAACCAGGATAGTTTTCCCATCTCCACAACCTTAATCACCTCTGCGAAGTCCCACTTGGCACCGAAGGTCCTGGGGACATGGTCATCTGTCAGGGGTGCTGTTTTGCCTCTCACAGAGACGCACCTCACTAAGCCCTGGATCTCTCCCAAACCTGCTCCTGCCTCCCTCTGTCTTCCTCCTCCCAGTAAATAGCAGCCGCTTCACTAAATGTATGTTTAATGACAACAAATGGCTGTGACTCTGATAAATTTTTCAAAGTCATGGCACCCCTTTGCTTGGTGTTTCTTTTTTTTTTTAAAAAAAAAGTACCTATTAAGCAAATGTACATTTACCAAAAAAAGCAATAAACAGATGTCTCTCATTAGCAAAAGAATGGTTTTCAGTTTTACCCAACTTTAATTTTCTTCCTTAATGCTCATCAATAGATGTGATGAAATAAAGCCTTCAGCCAAATACTCAATTTTGGAAGTTTTGAGACACGAGGAACTCTGTAAAGTTGAGACAGAGGACACACCATCTTGGCTAGACTCTAGACAAAGAGATGGCTGCCATCCTAAGCTCATTTTGGGATCATATTCTAATACTGCATTCAAATAAAATAATTTCCCTAAATGAGACTGGATTTGACCCATTCAGGGTTGGAAAAGTGACCAGATCAAGCATGGGGAAGCATTAACCTTGACCTGACCTGTGTCCCCAACCATGTCTCTGCCTGGCCACTGTGCTCAGGGAATTTAGAATGACCCTATTCATCACTGGCCTGAAGACAGTGTCGGTGTTCACCTCATGGAGAGAATTTGGATGACCAGAAGTCATGACATACAGGTGGATGGTGAGGAGTGAAGCGTGCTGGGAGCACTTCTGATCTGCATATAATTCTTCCCCAAACCATTAAAGGGCTTTCTCACTTCTCTAGAAATAACTGGTCCTCTTCATCTACCTGTCATTTTCCCACTTTGGGTAAAGACATAGCTCCCAAAATAAGTCTGGCTTTCCTCTTAATGCTTCCACTAGAAATAACACAGTATGAACGTTGTGTTGAATATAATTCCCATGGCCCTGGATATCAGGGTAAACAGTGAGGAGTGGGGGCGTGGGCACCCCAAAGGTGCCCTTTGAGAAGACAACCTTGCCTCACTACCCCCAGCACTTCCTGCCAGGCGGGAATGTGAGTCAGCGTTGCCAGATCATCCTTGTTTGTAAGAGAAGATGGAACACGTCTACTTGAACATGTGGTCTTCCAATTTCTTCCCCAAAGGACTAAGGGCATATTTTTAATCATACATAAGAGTCTTTGGGCAAATGTATCCAGTTTCCCAGCTCCTCAGAGAAGCTGATGCACAAAGGTCAAGATCAGGGAGCTTGGATTCATCACGTGGGTGGGATTTGGTGGCTACAACATTCATCGTGTCCAGGGTGTGGGAACTTTCCCGATCTCCAGAGCAGAAACTAAACAAAATCCTGGCAGGCCTCCAATCTCCTTTTCCGCGATGACCAGAGCCCACAGGACGTGGGCATGTGGCTCCCAGGAAGCCGTAGCTGCTGGGCTTCCAGACTTGACATGTTATCCAATATTTCTGTTTTTCAAAACATCCTTGCTGGTTTAGAATCTCAGAGGTACCAATGGGAAAGGACATTTTGTCCATTTGGTTGTCTGGGAAGTGGATGTTGAGAGGCAGTTAGGAGTATGAACAGTTCATGGAGGGCAAAGCCCTCAGAAGATCTCAGTGGGAGGAAGCAGATTTGGGCAGAGAGGATTCCGGAAACGGATCTGTGAGCGTTTCAGCCCACACAGCGGGACGGCCGGGACCAGAGTCTGCCTGTTGGCAGAGTCCTGGGCACGGGGCAGAGCTGGCCAGTTCTGTGCCCCTGCTGTGATTTGCTGAGCCCTTGGCTCATTGTCTGGGAAGAGGGAAAGCCACAGCAGATCCAGAGGGCGACAGGCAGAGACGGTCAGCTCACCAGACCCCTTGCAGCTAAGTGACAACCTATGGAGATCCAGGTGGCCCAGCGCCACGGCAGCCAAAAGGAGGCACCTGTAATTGACCCACTTTCATTCCTGAGCAAGTCTTGTTTCATTGGAGTCGGTGTCGTGCACACATCTATTCGCTCATTGACTCCTTCCTTCACTTAACAGATATTTGCGGGGTAACCAATACCTTTCATCCAGCCCTGTGCCTGGGAGAGCGTCACCCCTTCCAAGACTGGTAGCAGTCGGGTCACTGATGAGGCCTCCGCACTGTGGGATGGGGGTCACAGGCCCTGGGGTGTGCGACGGCCATGGGCAACAGAGGGGTCTGCACCCAGCCTCTGGGGGCCCGCTACCCTTCCAGGGACATGCAGAGCCAATCCGTCCATCTGATCTCCCAGGTGGCTGAAATTTGGATTTGTGGAATAGTTACAACTCACATGTGTACATTTTACCCCAAACCCATGACTGAACACAAAGATGATTCTCAATTTGTGTTCAGGTGAAAGCCAGGATTGGAAAAGCAGATTGTTCCTCCTTTGGAACCCCCACAGCTGCGAGCTGTAGGGAGCAGAAGTCCAAAATCCAGGGGACTTGGGGTCAGAGATGATATGTGAGACCCAATGCCATGGCAGGGAGAGAAACCGGGGCAGATGGGGGAAGGGACCCAGCGAGAGGAAAGCTGGAAATAAATCGTAGAGAAAAAAAGCCTACACTTAGATAGTTAGTTACAAATCAAAGCCAGATCCAAGCACGAGGCACTAAGACATTTAATAGCGGGTGCTAATAATAACAGATGCTATTATTGTGTCTATTTTATAAATGAGGAAACTGAGCTGGAGGGATGAAGCAGAAGCAGAGGGAGAGGCTGGACGAGATTGCATTCAGCTCCAGGGACAGGATCCGAGGGGGTCCAAGCCCAGCAAGAGAAAGGCTTGTGTAGGGTAAGGTACCTGTGGTCTCCCATAGGGGGACCCCACGGAAACTGCCTGTGACAAAGAAGAGGCTCACCCCTTTTCCCCTCCCCCTGCCACCCCGTCTTGTGACCGCATCAGCTGGCTGGCGGATGGACCACCCACTTCCCAGCTGGGCACCAGGCACAGTTTGGATCTCCTTCTCATCCTGTTTGGGAAGCCTCCCTACCTGAGTCTTTAATGGTCATACTTTACTTCTCCAGGACACTCGAATCACCAATTGGCTGCCCAGAAATTAACGATGCGTCATCCCAGGCAGACGTGGGTGCACGGATGGTGATCTTGGAGAACCTCCCACAGGAACATCCAGCTGGGGATGGGAAGGCGGGTGAAAGTTTAGCCCCCAAATGCAGACAAGGTGATCGATGGGGGTGGTGAAGAGGTCATTTTGCTGGATGCAATACAAGGAGGTCCAGTTGTTGACTGGAGAACGAGAACTTTTCCCAGGAGGGAGGATGGATTGCTTAGGAGGAACAAGGTCCCATCATAACTGTCCTCCTCTCTCAAGAGTTGTGGATGGTTCGGCCTGGAGTTGACAGTTAGCTATGTTAATTAAGAAGACAATCACTCGTCCCAGAGCCTCTGCTGTGTGTCAAGCACTGCCTCAGGCCTGGGAATAAAACATGAAAAAAGGCAGAGGAAAATGCCCCCCGCCCTCGGCCAGGGGACTTATATTCTGGGATGGGGCCTCCAGACAACGAACAGGTGTATTAGCAATGACATCTCAGGAACAGAAGGGTCATGGGTAAGAGCAAAGTGAGGAGCAGGGGGAGGGGGTGTGGTTGGAGGGTGGGCACACAATTTTAGGACACAGGAATTCCTCCGCGAGAAGGTGACCCCTTTGGAGTAACTCAGTGTAGCAACTAGAAGGCAGAATCGGGATGGTAACCATAAGGAACCACACTCCCAGAGCCCTGGCTGTGCGCCGGGGACTGACGGTACCCCACAGTTTACTTCTTTGATTCTTAGTTAAGGACACACCTGTCGGGGGGGGGGGCTTGCTATGACCACCTTCATTCTTTCTTTCTTTCTTTTTTTTTTCTTTGAAGATTTATTTGATTATTTGAGAGACAGTGAGAGCAGGAAGAGGAGCAGAGGGAGAAGGAAAGAGAGAGAATCTCTCCAGCAGACTCTGAGCTAAGCTCGGAGCTCCGTGTGGGGCTGGATCCCGCGACCCTGACACCAGGACCTGAGCCGAAACCAAGGGTTGGTCACTTAACCGACTGAGCCACCCAGGTGCCCTACCTTCATTCTTTCTATCCTCACTGCTCTTTCTTTCATGTAAGAATTATTTCTACTTTTTAAGTAGTGGACCCAGGTCTGCTTGTCTATGGGTTGATGTGTGATATTTGAGCAGGTTATAGTTTCCTTTGTGAAATCATATATTCATAGCATGTTTTATTCAGATGAAGGTTACTCTTCTCTTTGCTCTGCTCCTGAAGCTGCAAATTACACCTTTAAATTCCTCACCCCGTTATCATATCTCCATATAAGATAGAAAAGGGCATTTCCAAGAGCAGATTTCCCCCGCCCCAACCCCACCCCAGACTGGTATATAAATAGTAAGGAGCAGTTATGGAAATCGCTGCTATTTTATCCGAGGAAACTTTAAAATGCCTCGTTTTTAGAAATGCTTTCAAACTGAATTTTTAGGATTTCCCTAAGCTTATTCTGGGGGTCCAAACATGGGGAAAGCAACGCACAAAAAAGAAAAAGATAAATTGAAGACTGGAAGAGAGACATGACGGTCGGATGGATGTTACTGACTTTTCATCTTATGGGAGCAGCAGAGACCTGAGCAGGAATCCAACAGGCAGAGTAGCCAAAAGTTAGGGTGACAGGTATCATCCTGACCATGCCCCTGCCTGGAGCCCGCTCCTTGGTGGCTCTTGGACATGGGCTTCCGGCAAGTAGAGACTTCTCATCATTTTAGGACAAAGCTTAGGGGGAAATGAAATGTCAAGAAGAAGCCTCACACAGCACCAAATGTGAGCTCATCCATTTCCTTTACCCAAGGTATAGTTGGACTTTGTTAAAACTGCCTTGAAAAGACCTTGTTACTTTGTGTTTCCAGAAATAATGGTTTACAGTAGGGTTACGTGGTGGTTAGAAATCATTTGTGCTCATTTCAATGGCCTCATTTGTCTTTTGTCAGGAACACGCATTCTTATCTGAGACAGAGGGCCTTGGACCTGGGGACCCTCACTGTCCCCAGGAAGTTGGGGTGACCAGCTGCATTCCCAGAGGGCTGCACGTCACAGCAGTGGGGCTTACATGCAGCTGCCATCACCACGCAGGGCTTAAAAAAGAACCATCCCTGTCATTACATTCAAATAAATGCTCAGTGCGATGCTAATACATTCTGAACACCTCTCTAATACCAACAAACTTTTTCCATGAGGAAAAAGTGGTCTCAGGCCAGAGACTTTGTCAGGCAATCAAACTGGAATCTAGTGGCGTTGTTTTGCATTTATTACCTATTTGGAGAAGATGTGTGTATGTGTGTGTGTATGATTAGTGATACCTACTTCCGTTTCTGATAGAGGTATAAAATTTCCTTTAAGCACGTATTCATTTAAATGCAATTCTACATCACGATTTCTTTGGCCCCACTTCCTTGGTTCAGAGGCCCTCGCACTCGCCTTGACTGCACACAATAGTTTGGGTCCTTGTAAGTGTTGCCCGGTTTTGCACTTAGGGAATAAACCACAATGTATCCACCTGTTCTGCAGTCTGGGCACATTTGGATGCTTCCCTATTTGGGCCTAGGGTATGAGTCTTGGGGGGTTGTGTATGTATTTCTAGGGTGTATATATACCCTGGAGGCATGGGTATGCCCATATGCAGCTTTGTCAGACGTTTCCAAAGAATTTGTCAAGGGGCCTTACAAGCTGAATCCCGTCAGCAGAGGAGGGAGTATCCTGCACACTCTTGCCAATACTTTGTGTCTTCCTTCCATGGACTTTAGCGATCTTGGCAGGTGTGGTGACATCGCACAGAGTTCCTTGGGGAAAGTGAAGCACCTTTTGTGGTCTCCTGACCACTTAGCTTCCTTAATGAGGCGCCTGTTCAAGCCATAGGCTCACTCTTCTGTCAGGTCAAGGAGTGTTAGAAGGGAGGGTAGATGGGTGACTTTCGAGGAAATTAGTGAGAGGAAGGGGATCTGAGGGGTCTTCTGGAGCCCTGGCAACATTCTGGATTTTTTCAGGGTGTGCGGGACTTATAAAAGTCAAGGGGTGCGGATTTTCTGTATCCTCTTACAAAAAGTTTCAAAGAAAAAAAAATATAATTGCACCATTTTAAGACAATAGTGCAAGAAGATGTTTGCAGAGGTGTCCAAACCCTGGTAGATTGCCCACGAGGGACGAGGGTAGGAGGGCTGGCTGGGGCGGTCGGCAGGCATCAGAGCCTAGATGAGATCCTGACCTCAAGGGTTCACTGTCAGAAGAGTTGTGTCCACGTGTCCTTGCCACCCGGGGTGGGCAGGAGAGATGGGGCATAATCCCATGTGTCCAGGGTCTCCTCCTTCCTTGCTCAGGAATGAATGGTCATGAATGGATGTCCTGGGGGTCACTAATAAGTGAGGCGGGTATCTAGCGTGACTTCTCTTTTGTTCATAAACACCTTCAGACCCTGGGCCAGTGAGGACAGGCTGGGTTTGGTTTCTAGCACTGGTCACTGGCCATTGACATGTTTTATGACTTGCTTAGGTTCCCGACTGCATTTCTCACGTGACTAAGAGTGTCTCCAGCCTGGACCAGAGTCTCACTCACCTCTGTCTCCCATGGCTGACCCCAAGTGCATGACCAAGGCATGAACATTGGATGAAAAATCAAATGAGCCATTCCATATATTTTTTTTTTTTTAATAATTGCTGCCACTGTTCACAAAGAATGTCTCATCCCAGCCAGGGATGTGTTCGTGGGGTCCCATCAGGAGAAGAGAACCTGTCCACATCGTTCAACAGAGATCATTTTATATGGGAGCTAATCACAGAGGTGCCCTAAGAGCTCAGTTGACAGGAAAGTGAGGCAAACTGGAGATCAACAGTGTCAGAAAACCGTCAGGGCTGGACCAAGCCGAGGGTCTGGGACCCTGAAAGACAGGTCACACCCAGAGCCAGAGCCAGTGTGGCGAATCTCCCAGCTGGTGTCGGGACTTCGGAGAGGTGGGGGGAAATGGACATGAGAGGGCAGATCCAACACTGCAAAGACCCCAAATTGGAGAGTGGGTGCCAAGAGAAATGCCTTGGCTGCTTCCCTGCCCTAAGCTTCTCGCCTTCATCATTGACTCTGCGGGTTAAACCCACGCAGACTGTGAGTTAAACCCACAGAAGCCTGGAATCCAGTGTCTGCCAGGATCAGCCCCGGCCACGCAGACCAGAACAGAAGAGCTTAATGCCCGTCACCCAGTTACCCCAGCCCCCATCCCCCTCCCCTCCAGCAACCCTCCATTTATTTCCTATGGTTGAGAGTCTCTTAGGATTTGTCTCCCTCTCTGATTTCATCTTCTTTTATTTTTCCCTTTCTTCCCCTATGATCCTCTATTTTGTGTCTTAAATTCCACACAGGAGTGAGATCATATGATAATTGTCTTTCTCTGATGGACTTATTTCGCTTGGAGCTGATCGATTTTAATGAATCCTGAGATCTGAGATCCCTGCCCCATTCTTTCCTAAGCTGCAGGGTCCGTCAGAAGCAGTCGGGTCCAGTACAGAACGGGTTAGGGCAGAGAGGAGACTGTTAATTCTGGTGGTCTTACTACAGACCCCCCGCCTTCTGGTGGGGAAGCAAGGCTGGGATCCAGGGCACAGATGATGACCTCACGGGACACAACAGAACCGAACCCATCACCATCACCCCAAGGCCCTGGGACAACATGAGTATTGACCTCATTCCTCACGACCGTAACCCTGTCGGCTTACACGTGGTACCTGCTTTCTCCCATTTGGAGTATGAGTCTTCATAATGGAAAAATCAAATGAAAACCGTATCCTTAGTAGGAAAGACAAGCTCCTCCAAGTCATTTATCTTCCACGAATGTCCATACGTTGGCTGCTTCTTAAGTTTACCAGAACCTTCACTCTCTCCAGCTCCCACATGGAATGGGTTGACACATAAGAAAGAAGCCGTCAGCCTAAAATGAGAGAGAATGCGCAGAACACATCAGCTTTCTATTTATCACTGAAAGACCGTGGCGACATTTACTCTGGTCCCCGGGGAAATACTCTTATCTCACTTTTCCATGGATGGGGACGATGTTCTTTTCTTAGCGGCAACTACTGGACACATCAGCGAATGACAAGCCCCGGTGAGCACAGTGGAGGGAATGGCGGGGGGGGGGGGGGGGGGGCGGGGGGGGGGGGGGGGGGGGGGGGGGGGGGGGGGGGGGGGGGGGCGGGGGGGGGGGGGCTGCCGGGGGGAGGGGGAAGAAGAGGAAGACGTGGCTCTCTCCAGCAGGAATGCAGTTCCTAGAGGCTGTTTTCTGTTTTTCTGCAAAGTACAGCTCCAATTTCTACTCTTGGTGATGCAGACTAAGTCACTTGGGTCAATGTCCTGTATGCATTTTCTCCTTCATCTCTCTCTCCGGTGTAATACTGCCTTAAATTCTACTCAGAGTCACACGACCATGTCTGAAGGCCGTGGGCCCATGACATTGAGGGAATGTTGTTAGACAGATGTGAGATGCCCGAATCCCAGATGCCTCCTCTTAACATGGTTATAGATGTGGAGAGAAACAGTATCAGAGGTATTTGTAATTCTCCCCAAATGTCCTCAAAATGCCCCTCAGGAGCCCAGATGGATTCTCTAGCTGCCTTTCCAACTGTATAGAATAAGTGACTGAAATTCTGTCTTTGGTTATAAATTAACTTGGGGACTTTGGAAATATTTCACAATATCTGTGAGCTGGAGAGATCTATGAATTTCAATCTGTCAATACCCACAAATAGTTCCAGGGCACTAAAAATACACAGACCCTGGAGCTTGGGACATCTGGTTTACCAGTCAGTCTCTCTCTCTCTCTCTCTCTCTCTCTTCCACTAGCCTAGCTGCTAAACATGCTTCCCTTTGCTGCTGGGAGCCCTGATGATTTCAGGTGGAGGTCTCTGCCCAAGTCAGACACATTGAACTCCAACAACAGAGTTACTGTTCTGAGGCCCAAAGATCTCCGTTTCCTGTCCTTCTCTTTGTTTCTCAAAGGAGTGTGGCGTTCATTTCCAGCTCTGACTGGCAGAATCCGCAACCCCCCACCCTGCACCAGCAGTTATCAAAAGATGGAAGAAATCAGAAAAATGTCTGCTGAGCGCTCCTGCGCCATACCTATTCCTTGCATCAGACGCAACGCAACAGCAAGACAAATATCACAGGCTCCTGTGAACGTTCCAGAAAGAATCCAGGAAGTGACAGGAGCCTCCTACTCTCAGCTATCCCATTCAGGAGGTGTTTCTCCTCCAATATGCGCAATTCTCCAGCTCTTTGGTGTCCGGAACCTGCTAAGACAGAAACTTCAAAGCACCCAGGATTCAGCAGGCTGTGTCCTCCACAGCAGAACAGGATTTGTGGACTGATGGTGTCTCTGCTCTGTTTCCTCTGAACCTAAAGCCAGGTATTTGCTGCAAGAGACTCTCATGTGAAAATGTAAAATTGTTGAAGCAAACTCAGAAATCCTGCTTGAGAATCGTGTTCAATTTCCTTCTCCTGAGCACCGGGAGGAGCGGCTAAGTCTGATTACCACCCTCCTACTTGAAAGGAGTGTGCATTTTCCCTTGGCTAATGCACAGTTAAGCCTATCCTGGGCTATCTCAGTGCAGCTAGCTCACTGCGAGGGGAAACAGACATTGTAAAAATAGAGAAAAATCCAGAATTAGGTGACAGCTCCAAATTCCCTCACACTTAACATTCCCTCACACATAGACATCAAAGTTGCTGCTGACCACCACAGACCTGTCATGTCTTGGTGGGGTTTTGCAGAATCTAGATAGAAATCGATGCCACAAAAATCTAACTTCAAAGGGAAAAAAAGCAAGGAAGGGGAAAAAAAAAAAAGAGAGAGACAAGCATGTACAATGTTTTGTTTCTTTTCTTTTATTTTTTTCTTTAAAAAAACAAAAAACAAAAAACAACTCACCCCTTCCAAGCTCCCGCCTAGCCTGGGATCACATAGCATTTTGCATGTGAATGGTCCCAAATGGGCTTTTGAACAGTGGGGCAGGGATCTCAGATCTCAGGATTCATTAAAATTGATCAGCTCCAAGTGAATTAAGTCCATCAGAGAAAGACAATTATCATCTGATCTAAAATGGTTAGGTAATGGGTGCCCCAGGAAAACCTAATATCCCTGCAAGTCTTTACCAAATGTAATGGGAGGTTCTAGTTCATTCAGTTTCCGGTGAGGCTCTCTTCCTGACTTGCAGACAGCTGACTTCTTGCTGGGTCTTTTCCTGGCAGGAGAAAGAGCAGGAGCAAACTCTCTGGGCCCCTTTCATCTAAAGGCACTAACCCCATGACCTCACCTAACTAATGACCTCCCAAATACCATCGCACTGGGGGTTAGGGCTTCAGCATGAATGTGGGCAGAAGACGACTCAGCCCATTGCAACTACCATCCCAAATATAAGACATGATCCAATATGTTATGGAAAAAAAAGGAAAATAAAGGAAGGAAGGAAGAAGGCTCCAGACTTGTTTTTTTCCCCCTCCCTCAGTACCTGCAAATCTCTGCTACATGATTTTTTGCCAACTTAACCCCACCTCCATCCCCTTCTAATCCTAAGGACGACTTTTCAGGATCTCTTCCAAGGACAACACATCAAACAAGACAAAAAATGAGACAAAACCATGATGACCGGGAAGCAGATAGGTGTGGGGCCTCCCAGTGCTCCGGACAAGCACAAACATCTGGTCAGACTTCTCCAGCTGGGTCTTTTTCTATCGCCTCGGGATGACGTCATGGGTGACGTCGCCTCCCGTCCTCCCGCAGCAGCTTCCGGACCTTCCCTCCTCCTGCTCCGCCCACAGTCCATTTCCAGTATTAAACCCTGTTACTTTGTAGCAATAGCAGGAGCTGCTTTCCTGAGGCAGCTACAAGAGCCACACTGAGACAACATCCTCAAGGAGGCCTTTCCCATTCTTTCTGTAATATTTGTGTTTTATCAGTTTCACCCCAAGAGATTTTAAACTCGTGTCAGTTTTCCTTTTTTTTGAAGCTAAAAGGCCGAGATTTGTATAGGACAGCGAAAGGAAGACTGTGCTAGTGGAGAGTGTGGGATCACAGGATGAAGGAAGTCAGACACAGGGAATGAGCAAGAGACAAGCAAGTTGCCTGTAAATGTGTCCAGGCGCAAGGCACAAAACACTTAGCCCCCAGCTCCCTAAACCAGAAGCATTTGTATTTTCTTACTTTAGACATCTGGAGCTGAGTTCAGAATTGGTGTTGTCATCAAGATCCTGGACCCCGGCCATCTTTCCCATCCTTGTCCCAGAACTCTACCACAGGATGGGAAGGCAGAGGTCAGTAGAGCTTTCTTGCAGGACAATGATTATCAATAACCAATAATATCAATCAATATCAAAAGTAGTCCCCAGAAGTCCTCGGAAGACTAATGTCTTGAAGACATAATGTCGGAAGACTAAGCTCCTAATGTCTGGTTGGCCCAAATTGGATCACACGTCCTGTACCTCCCCGGGATAAGGCCGGTCACGCATCCATCCTCTGGGGTGGGCAAGGGGATGATGCTGTGGGCCCCCAAATTGGCCCACCGCAAAGGGGGAGAACTTTCTCTACTCCAGATGCTCAGGCATCATTCTGGATGAGACAGTAGGTGTCACGGTGACTCAGAGACTCACTTTCCACGGTTCTGTGTCTTTCTAGTCACATCAAGGAAAAGGTGTCTGTTTGGGGTGTGTATATCTAAAATCCTTCCTCATTCTCCAGAATATCCTTTTTAGACATCAAGGAAGCAGAATTCAGGCTCAAAGCCTTATACGGGTAGCAGCATCTAGGTCATCATGTTTTATATTTATTTTATTTATTTCCGTAGTTACCTGCTATTTTTGACAAGGGGTCGGTTTTCCATTCATAAAGAAAATTCCTTTTCGAATACATTTATTTAAGTAAAATAAGACTTTTAAGGTAAATATTACATAGGTAATGGTACAAATATGATTGCAATTATAGGGAAAATTGTAGGAATGCTAACAGATTAAAAAGAGGAAGGTATTGTTTAAAGATCAGCAAAAAAATGTAGGTTCGAGAGAGAAGTAGGTCTACAGTGCAATTAGACCCATCAGGAAAACCTGAAGCCTGCCTCTAGATTAATTTCTAAAACAAGCAAAATATGCAAAAAATATAAGCTCTGTGCCAGCTCTTTTGTCCTTCCGACAACACCTCACCACTCCAACAATAAATCTCCAAGCACACACATTGTTGCAGATTTAAACATCAAAACAATGTTTTGTTTCAAAATTCATTTGTTAACTGCAGCCATAATTACCGCTCTTTCTGAAGACCGAAGAAAGTCCAAGTCATCATTAACTCTATTGATTTCTTATTAAATTTGTAAATGAAATGGCAGAATTCATGAGCGGGTGCCTATGTGTTCATAACACACCCATGCTTATCTACACACAGTGGTTTTTTTTTTTAATTTTTTATTTTTTATAAACATATATTTTTATCCCCAGGGGTACAGGTCTGTGAATCACCAGGTTGACACACTTCACAGCACTCACCAAAGCACATACCCTCCCCAATGTCCATAATCCCACCCCCTTCTCCCTCCCCCCCTCCCCCAGCAACCCTCAGTTTGTTTTGTGAGATTAAGAGTCACTTATGGTTTGTCTCCCTCCCGATCCCATCTTGTTTCATTGATTCTTCTCCTACCCACTTAAGCCCCCATGTTGCATCACCACTTCCTCATATCAGG